>NW_027210364.1:0-79381 GCF_027789765.1 Dendropsophus ebraccatus | reverse complement strand
AATGGTCGATTTTTTGGCTATGTGCTAGAAATGAAATTCAGTGCGGATTGGATGACAGGCACCCTAGGCACCAGGATCGGCTTTAGTTTCACGTGTATCTCTTAAGCCGGCAGAGAAAACCCACCTGATATGCGCTCCACACATTGAATAGAGACGCCGTTGATTTTCTATGGGAATTGCAGAAATGACTTCTAAGCCTCAAAATAATGACTTTTTTTCCTA
Source organism: Dendropsophus ebraccatus (assembly GCF_027789765.1). NCBI lineage: Eukaryota > Metazoa > Chordata > Amphibia > Anura > Hylidae > Dendropsophus > Dendropsophus ebraccatus. Next base: position 79,159 of record NW_027210364.1, on the reverse strand, counting down.
AGGTGGTAGGAATGAAAATCAGTGCGGGCTGGATGGGGTCCCCCCTGGGCACCGCAGACCTAAGCTTGTTTAACTCCTACCTCTTAAAGGGACCGAGAAAAAATGACCTTTTCTGCACTCCAATGTAAGTCAATGGGGCGATTTTTTGGCTATGTGCTAGAAATGAAATTCAGTGCGGATTGGATGACAGGCACCCTAGGCACCCAGGATCGGCTTTAGTTTCACGTGTATCTCTTAAGCCGGCAGAGAAAACCACCTGATATGCGCTCCACACAATTGAATAGAGACGCCGTTGATTTTCTATGGGAATTGCAGAAATGACTTCTAAGCCTCAAAATAATGACTTTTTTTCCTAAGGTGGTAGGAATGAAACTCAGTGCGGGCTGGATGGGGTCCCCCCTGGGCACCGCAGACCTAAGCTTGTTTAACTCCTACCTCTTAAAGGGACCGAGAAAAAATGACCTTTTCTGCACTCCAATGTAAGTCAATGGGGCGATTTTTTGGCTATGTGCTAGAAATGAAATTCAGTGCGGATTGGATGACAGGCACCCTAGGCACCCAGGATCGGCTTTAGTTTCACGTGTATCTCTTAAGCCGGCAGAGAAAACCCACCTGATATGCGCTCCACACAATTGAATAGAGACGCCGTTGATTTTCTATGGGAATTGCAGAAATGACTTCTAAGCCTCAAAATAATGACTTTTTTTCCTAAGGTGGTAGGAATGAAACTCAGTGCGGGCTGGATGGGGTCCCCCCTGGGCACCGCAGACCTAAGCTTGTTTAACTCCTACCTCTTAAAGGGACCGAGAAAAAATGACCTTTTCTGCACTCCAATGTAAGTCAATGGGGCGATTTTTTGGCTATGTGCTAGAAATGAAATTCAGTGCGGATTGGATGACAGGCACCCTAGGCACCCAGGATCGGCTTTAGTTTCACGTGTATCTCTTAAGCCGGCAGAGAAAACCCACCTGATATGCGCTCCACACAATTGAATAGAGACGCCGTTGATTTTCTATGGGAATTGCAGAAATGACTTCTAAGCCTCAAAATAATGACTTTTTTTCCTAAGGTGGTAGGAATGAAACTCAGTGCGGGCTGGATGGGGTCCCCCCTGGGCACCGCAGACCTAAGCTTGTTTAACTCCTACCTCTTAAAGGGACCGAGAAAAAATGACCTTTTCTGCACTCCAATGTAAGTCAATGGGGCGATTTTTTGGCTATGTGCTAGAAATGAAATTCAGTGCGGATTGGATGACAGGCACCCTAGGCACCCAGGATCGGCTTTAGTTTCACGTGTATCTCTTAAGCCGGCAGAGAAAACCCACCTGATATGCGCTCCACACAATTGAATAGAGACGCCGTTGATTTTCTATGGGAATTGCAGAAATGACTTCTAAGCCTCAAAATAATGACTTTTTTTCCTAAGGTGGTAGGAATGAAACTCAGTGCGGGCTGGATGGGGTCCCCCCTGGGCACCGCAGACCTAAGCTTGTTTAACTCCTACCTCTTAAAGGGACCGAGAAAAAATGACCTTTTCTGCACTCCAATGTAAGTCAATGGGGCGATTTTTTGGCTATGTGCTAGAAATGAAATTCAGTGCGGATTGGATGACAGGCACCCTAGGCACCCAGGATCGGCTTTAGTTTCACGTGTATCTCTTAAGCCGGCAGAGAAAACCCACCTGATATGCGCTCCACACAATTGAATAGAGACGCCGTTGATTTTCTATGGGAATTGCAGAAATGACTTCTAAGCCTCAAAATAATGACTTTTTTTCCTAAGGTGGTAGGAATGAAACTCAGTGCGGGCTGGATGGGGTCCCCCCTGGGCACCGCAGACCTAAGCTTGTTTAACTCCTACCTCTTAAAGGGACCGAGAAAAAATGACCTTTTCTGCACTCCAATGTAAGTCAATGGGGCGATTTTTTGGCTATGTGCTAGAAATGAAATTCAGTGCGGATTGGATGACAGGCACCCTAGGCACCCAGGATCGGCTTTAGTTTCACGTGTATCTCTTAAGCCGGCAGAGAAAACCCACCTGATATGCGCTCCACACAATTGAATAGAGACGCCGTTGATTTTCTATGGGAATTGCAGAAATGACTTCTAAGCCTCAAAATAATGACTTTTTTTCCTAAGGTGGTAGGAATGAAACTCAGTGCGGGCTGGATGGGGTCCCCCCTGGGCACCGCAGACCTAAGCTTGTTTAACTCCTACCTCTTAAAGGGACCGAGAAAAAATGACCTTTTCTGCACTCCAATGTAAGTCAATGGGGCGATTTTTTGGCTATGTGCTAGAAATGAAATTCAGTGCGGATTGGATGACAGGCACCCTAGGCACCCAGGATCGGCTTTAGTTTCACGTGTATCTCTTAAGCCGGCAGAGAAAACCCACCTGATATGCGCTCCACACAATTGAATAGAGACGCCGTTGATTTTCTATGGGAATTGCAGAAATGACTTCTAAGCCTCAAAATAATGACTTTTTTTCCTAAGGTGGTAGGAATGAAACTCAGTGCGGGCTGGATGGGGTCCCCCCTGGGCACCGCAGACCTAAGCTTGTTTAACTCCTACCTCTTAAAGGGACCGAGAAAAAATGACCTTTTCTGCACTCCAATGTAAGTCAATGGGGCGATTTTTTGGCTATGTGCTAGAAATGAAATTCAGTGCGGATTGGATGACAGGCACCCTAGGCACCCAGGATCGGCTTTAGTTTCACGTGTATCTCTTAAGCCGGCAGAGAAAACCCACCTGATATGCGCTCCACACAATTGAATAGAGACGCCGTTGATTTTCTATGGGAATTGCAGAAATGACTTCTAAGCCTCAAAATAATGACTTTTTTTCCTAAGGTGGTAGGAATGAAACTCAGTGCGGGCTGGATGGGGTCCCCCCTGGGCACCGCAGACCTAAGCTTGTTTAACTCCTACCTCTTAAAGGGACCGAGAAAAAATGACCTTTTCTGCACTCCAATGTAAGTCAATGGGGCGATTTTTTGGCTATGTGCTAGAAATGAAATTCAGTGCGGATTGGATGACAGGCACCCTAGGCACCCAGGATCGGCTTTAGTTTCACGTGTATCTCTTAAGCCGGCAGAGAAAACCCACCTGATATGCGCTCCACACAATTGAATAGAGACGCCGTTGATTTTCTATGGGAATTGCAGAAATGACTTCTAAGCCTCAAAATAATGACTTTTTTTCCTAAGGTGGTAGGAATGAAACTCAGTGCGGGCTGGATGGGGTCCCCCCTGGGCACCGCAGACCTAAGCTTGTTTAACTCCTACCTCTTAAAGGGACCGAGAAAAAATGACCTTTTCTGCACTCCAATGTAAGTCAATGGGGCGATTTTTTGGCTATGTGCTAGAAATGAAATTCAGTGCGGATTGGATGACAGGCACCCTAGGCACCCAGGATCGGCTTTAGTTTCACGTGTATCTCTTAAGCCGGCAGAGAAAACCCACCTGATATGCGCTCCACACAATTGAATAGAGACGCCGTTGATTTTCTATGGGAATTGCAGAAATGACTTCTAAGCCTCAAAATAATGACTTTTTTTCCTAAGGTGGTAGGAATGAAACTCAGTGCGGGCTGGATGGGGTCCCCCCTGGGCACCGCAGACCTAAGCTTGTTTAACTCCTACCTCTTAAAGGGACCGAGAAAAAATGACCTTTTCTGCACTCCAATGTAAGTCAATGGGGCGATTTTTTGGCTATGTGCTAGAAATGAAATTCAGTGCGGATTGGATGACAGGCACCCTAGGCACCCAGGATCGGCTTTAGTTTCACGTGTATCTCTTAAGCCGGCAGAGAAAACCCACCTGATATGCGCTCCACACAATTGAATAGAGACGCCGTTGATTTTCTATGGGAATTGCAGAAATGACTTCTAAGCCTCAAAATAATGACTTTTTTTCCTAAGGTGGTAGGAATGAAACTCAGTGCGGGCTGGATGGGGTCCCCCCTGGGCACCGCAGACCTAAGCTTGTTTAACTCCTACCTCTTAAAGGGACCGAGAAAAAATGACCTTTTCTGCACTCCAATGTAAGTCAATGGGGCGATTTTTTGGCTATGTGCTAGAAATGAAATTCAGTGCGGATTGGATGACAGGCACCCTAGGCACCCAGGATCGGCTTTAGTTTCACGTGTATCTCTTAAGCCGGCAGAGAAAACCCACCTGATATGCGCTCCACACAATTGAATAGAGACGCCGTTGATTTTCTATGGGAATTGCAGAAATGACTTCTAAGCCTCAAAATAATGACTTTTTTTCCTAAGGTGGTAGGAATGAAACTCAGTGCGGGCTGGATGGGGTCCCCCCTGGGCACCGCAGACCTAAGCTTGTTTAACTCCTACCTCTTAAAGGGACCGAGAAAAAATGACCTTTTCTGCACTCCAATGTAAGTCAATGGGGCGATTTTTTGGCTATGTGCTAGAAATGAAATTCAGTGCGGATTGGATGACAGGCACCCTAGGCACCCAGGATCGGCTTTAGTTTCACGTGTATCTCTTAAGCCGGCAGAGAAAACCCACCTGATATGCGCTCCACACAATTGAATAGAGACGCCGTTGATTTTCTATGGGAATTGCAGAAATGACTTCTAAGCCTCAAAATAATGACTTTTTTTCCTAAGGTGGTAGGAATGAAACTCAGTGCGGGCTGGATGGGGTCCCCCCTGGGCACCGCAGACCTAAGCTTGTTTAACTCCTACCTCTTAAAGGGACCGAGAAAAAATGACCTTTTCTGCACTCCAATGTAAGTCAATGGGGCGATTTTTTGGCTATGTGCTAGAAATGAAATTCAGTGCGGATTGGATGACAGGCACCCTAGGCACCCAGGATCGGCTTTAGTTTCACGTGTATCTCTTAAGCCGGCAGAGAAAACCCACCTGATATGCGCTCCACACAATTGAATAGAGACGCCGTTGATTTTCTATGGGAATTGCAGAAATGACTTCTAAGCCTCAAAATAATGACTTTTTTTCCTAAGGTGGTAGGAATGAAACTCAGTGCGGGCTGGATGGGGTCCCCCCTGGGCACCGCAGACCTAAGCTTGTTTAACTCCTACCTCTTAAAGGGACCGAGAAAAAATGACCTTTTCTGCACTCCAATGTAAGTCAATGGGGCGATTTTTTGGCTATGTGCTAGAAATGAAATTCAGTGCGGATTGGATGACAGGCACCCTAGGCACCCAGGATCGGCTTTAGTTTCACGTGTATCTCTTAAGCCGGCAGAGAAAACCCACCTGATATGCGCTCCACACAATTGAATAGAGACGCCGTTGATTTTCTATGGGAATTGCAGAAATGACTTCTAAGCCTCAAAATAATGACTTTTTTTCCTAAGGTGGTAGGAATGAAACTCAGTGCGGGCTGGATGGGGTCCCCCCTGGGCACCGCAGACCTAAGCTTGTTTAACTCCTACCTCTTAAAGGGACCGAGAAAAAATGACCTTTTCTGCACTCCAATGTAAGTCAATGGGGCGATTTTTTGGCTATGTGCTAGAAATGAAATTCAGTGCGGATTGGATGACAGGCACCCTAGGCACCCAGGATCGGCTTTAGTTTCACGTGTATCTCTTAAGCCGGCAGAGAAAACCCACCTGATATGCGCTCCACACAATTGAATAGAGACGCCGTTGATTTTCTATGGGAATTGCAGAAATGACTTCTAAGCCTCAAAATAATGACTTTTTTTCCTAAGGTGGTAGGAATGAAACTCAGTGCGGGCTGGATGGGGTCCCCCCTGGGCACCGCAGACCTAAGCTTGTTTAACTCCTACCTCTTAAAGGGACCGAGAAAAAATGACCTTTTCTGCACTCCAATGTAAGTCAATGGGGCGATTTTTTGGCTATGTGCTAGAAATGAAATTCAGTGCGGATTGGATGACAGGCACCCTAGGCACCCAGGATCGGCTTTAGTTTCACGTGTATCTCTTAAGCCGGCAGAGAAAACCCACCTGATATGCGCTCCACACAATTGAATAGAGACGCCGTTGATTTTCTATGGGAATTGCAGAAATGACTTCTAAGCCTCAAAATAATGACTTTTTTTCCTAAGGTGGTAGGAATGAAACTCAGTGCGGGCTGGATGGGGTCCCCCCTGGGCACCGCAGACCTAAGCTTGTTTAACTCCTACCTCTTAAAGGGACCGAGAAAAAATGACCTTTTCTGCACTCCAATGTAAGTCAATGGGGCGATTTTTTGGCTATGTGCTAGAAATGAAATTCAGTGCGGATTGGATGACAGGCACCCTAGGCACCCAGGATCGGCTTTAGTTTCACGTGTATCTCTTAAGCCGGCAGAGAAAACCCACCTGATATGCGCTCCACACAATTGAATAGAGACGCCGTTGATTTTCTATGGGAATTGCAGAAATGACTTCTAAGCCTCAAAATAATGACTTTTTTTCCTAAGGTGGTAGGAATGAAACTCAGTGCGGGCTGGATGGGGTCCCCCCTGGGCACCGCAGACCTAAGCTTGTTTAACTCCTACCTCTTAAAGGGACCGAGAAAAAATGACCTTTTCTGCACTCCAATGTAAGTCAATGGGGCGATTTTTTGGCTATGTGCTAGAAATGAAATTCAGTGCGGATTGGATGACAGGCACCCTAGGCACCCAGGATCGGCTTTAGTTTCACGTGTATCTCTTAAGCCGGCAGAGAAAACCCACCTGATATGCGCTCCACACAATTGAATAGAGACGCCGTTGATTTTCTATGGGAATTGCAGAAATGACTTCTAAGCCTCAAAATAATGACTTTTTTTCCTAAGGTGGTAGGAATGAAACTCAGTGCGGGCTGGATGGGGTCCCCCCTGGGCACCGCAGACCTAAGCTTGTTTAACTCCTACCTCTTAAAGGGACCGAGAAAAAATGACCTTTTCTGCACTCCAATGTAAGTCAATGGGGCGATTTTTTGGCTATGTGCTAGAAATGAAATTCAGTGCGGATTGGATGACAGGCACCCTAGGCACCCAGGATCGGCTTTAGTTTCACGTGTATCTCTTAAGCCGGCAGAGAAAACCCACCTGATATGCGCTCCACACAATTGAATAGAGACGCCGTTGATTTTCTATGGGAATTGCAGAAATGACTTCTAAGCCTCAAAATAATGACTTTTTTTCCTAAGGTGGTAGGAATGAAACTCAGTGCGGGCTGGATGGGGTCCCCCCTGGGCACCGCAGACCTAAGCTTGTTTAACTCCTACCTCTTAAAGGGACCGAGAAAAAATGACCTTTTCTGCACTCCAATGTAAGTCAATGGGGCGATTTTTTGGCTATGTGCTAGAAATGAAATTCAGTGCGGATTGGATGACAGGCACCCTAGGCACCCAGGATCGGCTTTAGTTTCACGTGTATCTCTTAAGCCGGCAGAGAAAACCCACCTGATATGCGCTCCACACAATTGAATAGAGACGCCGTTGATTTTCTATGGGAATTGCAGAAATGACTTCTAAGCCTCAAAATAATGACTTTTTTTCCTAAGGTGGTAGGAATGAAACTCAGTGCGGGCTGGATGGGGTCCCCCCTGGGCACCGCAGACCTAAGCTTGTTTAACTCCTACCTCTTAAAGGGACCGAGAAAAAATGACCTTTTCTGCACTCCAATGTAAGTCAATGGGGCGATTTTTTGGCTATGTGCTAGAAATGAAATTCAGTGCGGATTGGATGACAGGCACCCTAGGCACCCAGGATCGGCTTTAGTTTCACGTGTATCTCTTAAGCCGGCAGAGAAAACCCACCTGATATGCGCTCCACACAATTGAATAGAGACGCCGTTGATTTTCTATGGGAATTGCAGAAATGACTTCTAAGCCTCAAAATAATGACTTTTTTTCCTAAGGTGGTAGGAATGAAACTCAGTGCGGGCTGGATGGGGTCCCCCCTGGGCACCGCAGACCTAAGCTTGTTTAACTCCTACCTCTTAAAGGGACCGAGAAAAAATGACCTTTTCTGCACTCCAATGTAAGTCAATGGGGCGATTTTTTGGCTATGTGCTAGAAATGAAATTCAGTGCGGATTGGATGACAGGCACCCTAGGCACCCAGGATCGGCTTTAGTTTCACGTGTATCTCTTAAGCCGGCAGAGAAAACCCACCTGATATGCGCTCCACACAATTGAATAGAGACGCCGTTGATTTTCTATGGGAATTGCAGAAATGACTTCTAAGCCTCAAAATAATGACTTTTTTTCCTAAGGTGGTAGGAATGAAACTCAGTGCGGGCTGGATGGGGTCCCCCCTGGGCACCGCAGACCTAAGCTTGTTTAACTCCTACCTCTTAAAGGGACCGAGAAAAAATGACCTTTTCTGCACTCCAATGTAAGTCAATGGGGCGATTTTTTGGCTATGTGCTAGAAATGAAATTCAGTGCGGATTGGATGACAGGCACCCTAGGCACCCAGGATCGGCTTTAGTTTCACGTGTATCTCTTAAGCCGGCAGAGAAAACCCACCTGATATGCGCTCCACACAATTGAATAGAGACGCCGTTGATTTTCTATGGGAATTGCAGAAATGACTTCTAAGCCTCAAAATAATGACTTTTTTTCCTAAGGTGGTAGGAATGAAACTCAGTGCGGGCTGGATGGGGTCCCCCCTGGGCACCGCAGACCTAAGCTTGTTTAACTCCTACCTCTTAAAGGGACCGAGAAAAAATGACCTTTTCTGCACTCCAATGTAAGTCAATGGGGCGATTTTTTGGCTATGTGCTAGAAATGAAATTCAGTGCGGATTGGATGACAGGCACCCTAGGCACCCAGGATCGGCTTTAGTTTCACGTGTATCTCTTAAGCCGGCAGAGAAAACCCACCTGATATGCGCTCCACACAATTGAATAGAGACGCCGTTGATTTTCTATGGGAATTGCAGAAATGACTTCTAAGCCTCAAAATAATGACTTTTTTTCCTAAGGTGGTAGGAATGAAACTCAGTGCGGGCTGGATGGGGTCCCCCCTGGGCACCGCAGACCTAAGCTTGTTTAACTCCTACCTCTTAAAGGGACCGAGAAAAAATGACCTTTTCTGCACTCCAATGTAAGTCAATGGGGCGATTTTTTGGCTATGTGCTAGAAATGAAATTCAGTGCGGATTGGATGACAGGCACCCTAGGCACCCAGGATCGGCTTTAGTTTCACGTGTATCTCTTAAGCCGGCAGAGAAAACCCACCTGATATGCGCTCCACACAATTGAATAGAGACGCCGTTGATTTTCTATGGGAATTGCAGAAATGACTTCTAAGCCTCAAAATAATGACTTTTTTTCCTAAGGTGGTAGGAATGAAACTCAGTGCGGGCTGGATGGGGTCCCCCCTGGGCACCGCAGACCTAAGCTTGTTTAACTCCTACCTCTTAAAGGGACCGAGAAAAAATGACCTTTTCTGCACTCCAATGTAAGTCAATGGGGCGATTTTTTGGCTATGTGCTAGAAATGAAATTCAGTGCGGATTGGATGACAGGCACCCTAGGCACCCAGGATCGGCTTTAGTTTCACGTGTATCTCTTAAGCCGGCAGAGAAAACCCACCTGATATGCGCTCCACACAATTGAATAGAGACGCCGTTGATTTTCTATGGGAATTGCAGAAATGACTTCTAAGCCTCAAAATAATGACTTTTTTTCCTAAGGTGGTAGGAATGAAACTCAGTGCGGGCTGGATGGGGTCCCCCCTGGGCACCGCAGACCTAAGCTTGTTTAACTCCTACCTCTTAAAGGGACCGAGAAAAAATGACCTTTTCTGCACTCCAATGTAAGTCAATGGGGCGATTTTTTGGCTATGTGCTAGAAATGAAATTCAGTGCGGATTGGATGACAGGCACCCTAGGCACCCAGGATCGGCTTTAGTTTCACGTGTATCTCTTAAGCCGGCAGAGAAAACCCACCTGATATGCGCTCCACACAATTGAATAGAGACGCCGTTGATTTTCTATGGGAATTGCAGAAATGACTTCTAAGCCTCAAAATAATGACTTTTTTTCCTAAGGTGGTAGGAATGAAACTCAGTGCGGGCTGGATGGGGTCCCCCCTGGGCACCGCAGACCTAAGCTTGTTTAACTCCTACCTCTTAAAGGGACCGAGAAAAAATGACCTTTTCTGCACTCCAATGTAAGTCAATGGGGCGATTTTTTGGCTATGTGCTAGAAATGAAATTCAGTGCGGATTGGATGACAGGCACCCTAGGCACCCAGGATCGGCTTTAGTTTCACGTGTATCTCTTAAGCCGGCAGAGAAAACCCACCTGATATGCGCTCCACACAATTGAATAGAGACGCCGTTGATTTTCTATGGGAATTGCAGAAATGACTTCTAAGCCTCAAAATAATGACTTTTTTTCCTAAGGTGGTAGGAATGAAACTCAGTGCGGGCTGGATGGGGTCCCCCCTGGGCACCGCAGACCTAAGCTTGTTTAACTCCTACCTCTTAAAGGGACCGAGAAAAAATGACCTTTTCTGCACTCCAATGTAAGTCAATGGGGCGATTTTTTGGCTATGTGCTAGAAATGAAATTCAGTGCGGATTGGATGACAGGCACCCTAGGCACCCAGGATCGGCTTTAGTTTCACGTGTATCTCTTAAGCCGGCAGAGAAAACCCACCTGATATGCGCTCCACACAATTGAATAGAGACGCCGTTGATTTTCTATGGGAATTGCAGAAATGACTTCTAAGCCTCAAAATAATGACTTTTTTTCCTAAGGTGGTAGGAATGAAACTCAGTGCGGGCTGGATGGGGTCCCCCCTGGGCACCGCAGACCTAAGCTTGTTTAACTCCTACCTCTTAAAGGGACCGAGAAAAAATGACCTTTTCTGCACTCCAATGTAAGTCAATGGGGCGATTTTTTGGCTATGTGCTAGAAATGAAATTCAGTGCGGATTGGATGACAGGCACCCTAGGCACCCAGGATCGGCTTTAGTTTCACGTGTATCTCTTAAGCCGGCAGAGAAAACCCACCTGATATGCGCTCCACACAATTGAATAGAGACGCCGTTGATTTTCTATGGGAATTGCAGAAATGACTTCTAAGCCTCAAAATAATGACTTTTTTTCCTAAGGTGGTAGGAATGAAACTCAGTGCGGGCTGGATGGGGTCCCCCCTGGGCACCGCAGACCTAAGCTTGTTTAACTCCTACCTCTTAAAGGGACCGAGAAAAAATGACCTTTTCTGCACTCCAATGTAAGTCAATGGGGCGATTTTTTGGCTATGTGCTAGAAATGAAATTCAGTGCGGATTGGATGACAGGCACCCTAGGCACCCAGGATCGGCTTTAGTTTCACGTGTATCTCTTAAGCCGGCAGAGAAAACCCACCTGATATGCGCTCCACACAATTGAATAGAGACGCCGTTGATTTTCTATGGGAATTGCAGAAATGACTTCTAAGCCTCAAAATAATGACTTTTTTTCCTAAGGTGGTAGGAATGAAACTCAGTGCGGGCTGGATGGGGTCCCCCCTGGGCACCGCAGACCTAAGCTTGTTTAACTCCTACCTCTTAAAGGGACCGAGAAAAAATGACCTTTTCTGCACTCCAATGTAAGTCAATGGGGCGATTTTTTGGCTATGTGCTAGAAATGAAATTCAGTGCGGATTGGATGACAGGCACCCTAGGCACCCAGGATCGGCTTTAGTTTCACGTGTATCTCTTAAGCCGGCAGAGAAAACCCACCTGATATGCGCTCCACACAATTGAATAGAGACGCCGTTGATTTTCTATGGGAATTGCAGAAATGACTTCTAAGCCTCAAAATAATGACTTTTTTTCCTAAGGTGGTAGGAATGAAACTCAGTGCGGGCTGGATGGGGTCCCCCCTGGGCACCGCAGACCTAAGCTTGTTTAACTCCTACCTCTTAAAGGGACCGAGAAAAAATGACCTTTTCTGCACTCCAATGTAAGTCAATGGGGCGATTTTTTGGCTATGTGCTAGAAATGAAATTCAGTGCGGATTGGATGACAGGCACCCTAGGCACCCAGGATCGGCTTTAGTTTCACGTGTATCTCTTAAGCCGGCAGAGAAAACCCACCTGATATGCGCTCCACACAATTGAATAGAGACGCCGTTGATTTTCTATGGGAATTGCAGAAATGACTTCTAAGCCTCAAAATAATGACTTTTTTTCCTAAGGTGGTAGGAATGAAACTCAGTGCGGGCTGGATGGGGTCCCCCCTGGGCACCGCAGACCTAAGCTTGTTTAACTCCTACCTCTTAAAGGGACCGAGAAAAAATGACCTTTTCTGCACTCCAATGTAAGTCAATGGGGCGATTTTTTGGCTATGTGCTAGAAATGAAATTCAGTGCGGATTGGATGACAGGCACCCTAGGCACCCAGGATCGGCTTTAGTTTCACGTGTATCTCTTAAGCCGGCAGAGAAAACCCACCTGATATGCGCTCCACACAATTGAATAGAGACGCCGTTGATTTTCTATGGGAATTGCAGAAATGACTTCTAAGCCTCAAAATAATGACTTTTTTTCCTAAGGTGGTAGGAATGAAACTCAGTGCGGGCTGGATGGGGTCCCCCCTGGGCACCGCAGACCTAAGCTTGTTTAACTCCTACCTCTTAAAGGGACCGAGAAAAAATGACCTTTTCTGCACTCCAATGTAAGTCAATGGGGCGATTTTTTGGCTATGTGCTAGAAATGAAATTCAGTGCGGATTGGATGACAGGCACCCTAGGCACCCAGGATCGGCTTTAGTTTCACGTGTATCTCTTAAGCCGGCAGAGAAAACCCACCTGATATGCGCTCCACACAATTGAATAGAGACGCCGTTGATTTTCTATGGGAATTGCAGAAATGACTTCTAAGCCTCAAAATAATGACTTTTTTTCCTAAGGTGGTAGGAATGAAACTCAGTGCGGGCTGGATGGGGTCCCCCCTGGGCACCGCAGACCTAAGCTTGTTTAACTCCTACCTCTTAAAGGGACCGAGAAAAAATGACCTTTTCTGCACTCCAATGTAAGTCAATGGGGCGATTTTTTGGCTATGTGCTAGAAATGAAATTCAGTGCGGATTGGATGACAGGCACCCTAGGCACCCAGGATCGGCTTTAGTTTCACGTGTATCTCTTAAGCCGGCAGAGAAAACCCACCTGATATGCGCTCCACACAATTGAATAGAGACGCCGTTGATTTTCTATGGGAATTGCAGAAATGACTTCTAAGCCTCAAAATAATGACTTTTTTTCCTAAGGTGGTAGGAATGAAACTCAGTGCGGGCTGGATGGGGTCCCCCCTGGGCACCGCAGACCTAAGCTTGTTTAACTCCTACCTCTTAAAGGGACCGAGAAAAAATGACCTTTTCTGCACTCCAATGTAAGTCAATGGGGCGATTTTTTGGCTATGTGCTAGAAATGAAATTCAGTGCGGATTGGATGACAGGCACCCTAGGCACCCAGGATCGGCTTTAGTTTCACGTGTATCTCTTAAGCCGGCAGAGAAAACCCACCTGATATGCGCTCCACACAATTGAATAGAGACGCCGTTGATTTTCTATGGGAATTGCAGAAATGACTTCTAAGCCTCAAAATAATGACTTTTTTTCCTAAGGTGGTAGGAATGAAACTCAGTGCGGGCTGGATGGGGTCCCCCCTGGGCACCGCAGACCTAAGCTTGTTTAACTCCTACCTCTTAAAGGGACCGAGAAAAAATGACCTTTTCTGCACTCCAATGTAAGTCAATGGGGCGATTTTTTGGCTATGTGCTAGAAATGAAATTCAGTGCGGATTGGATGACAGGCACCCTAGGCACCCAGGATCGGCTTTAGTTTCACGTGTATCTCTTAAGCCGGCAGAGAAAACCCACCTGATATGCGCTCCACACAATTGAATAGAGACGCCGTTGATTTTCTATGGGAATTGCAGAAATGACTTCTAAGCCTCAAAATAATGACTTTTTTTCCTAAGGTGGTAGGAATGAAACTCAGTGCGGGCTGGATGGGGTCCCCCCTGGGCACCGCAGACCTAAGCTTGTTTAACTCCTACCTCTTAAAGGGACCGAGAAAAAATGACCTTTTCTGCACTCCAATGTAAGTCAATGGGGCGATTTTTTGGCTATGTGCTAGAAATGAAATTCAGTGCGGATTGGATGACAGGCACCCTAGGCACCCAGGATCGGCTTTAGTTTCACGTGTATCTCTTAAGCCGGCAGAGAAAACCCACCTGATATGCGCTCCACACAATTGAATAGAGACGCCGTTGATTTTCTATGGGAATTGCAGAAATGACTTCTAAGCCTCAAAATAATGACTTTTTTTCCTAAGGTGGTAGGAATGAAACTCAGTGCGGGCTGGATGGGGTCCCCCCTGGGCACCGCAGACCTAAGCTTGTTTAACTCCTACCTCTTAAAGGGACCGAGAAAAAATGACCTTTTCTGCACTCCAATGTAAGTCAATGGGGCGATTTTTTGGCTATGTGCTAGAAATGAAATTCAGTGCGGATTGGATGACAGGCACCCTAGGCACCCAGGATCGGCTTTAGTTTCACGTGTATCTCTTAAGCCGGCAGAGAAAACCCACCTGATATGCGCTCCACACAATTGAATAGAGACGCCGTTGATTTTCTATGGGAATTGCAGAAATGACTTCTAAGCCTCAAAATAATGACTTTTTTTCCTAAGGTGGTAGGAATGAAACTCAGTGCGGGCTGGATGGGGTCCCCCCTGGGCACCGCAGACCTAAGCTTGTTTAACTCCTACCTCTTAAAGGGACCGAGAAAAAATGACCTTTTCTGCACTCCAATGTAAGTCAATGGGGCGATTTTTTGGCTATGTGCTAGAAATGAAATTCAGTGCGGATTGGATGACAGGCACCCTAGGCACCCAGGATCGGCTTTAGTTTCACGTGTATCTCTTAAGCCGGCAGAGAAAACCCACCTGATATGCGCTCCACACAATTGAATAGAGACGCCGTTGATTTTCTATGGGAATTGCAGAAATGACTTCTAAGCCTCAAAATAATGACTTTTTTTCCTAAGGTGGTAGGAATGAAACTCAGTGCGGGCTGGATGGGGTCCCCCCTGGGCACCGCAGACCTAAGCTTGTTTAACTCCTACCTCTTAAAGGGACCGAGAAAAAATGACCTTTTCTGCACTCCAATGTAAGTCAATGGGGCGATTTTTTGGCTATGTGCTAGAAATGAAATTCAGTGCGGATTGGATGACAGGCACCCTAGGCACCCAGGATCGGCTTTAGTTTCACGTGTATCTCTTAAGCCGGCAGAGAAAACCCACCTGATATGCGCTCCACACAATTGAATAGAGACGCCGTTGATTTTCTATGGGAATTGCAGAAATGACTTCTAAGCCTCAAAATAATGACTTTTTTTCCTAAGGTGGTAGGAATGAAACTCAGTGCGGGCTGGATGGGGTCCCCCCTGGGCACCGCAGACCTAAGCTTGTTTAACTCCTACCTCTTAAAGGGACCGAGAAAAAATGACCTTTTCTGCACTCCAATGTAAGTCAATGGGGCGATTTTTTGGCTATGTGCTAGAAATGAAATTCAGTGCGGATTGGATGACAGGCACCCTAGGCACCCAGGATCGGCTTTAGTTTCACGTGTATCTCTTAAGCCGGCAGAGAAAACCCACCTGATATGCGCTCCACACAATTGAATAGAGACGCCGTTGATTTTCTATGGGAATTGCAGAAATGACTTCTAAGCCTCAAAATAATGACTTTTTTTCCTAAGGTGGTAGGAATGAAACTCAGTGCGGGCTGGATGGGGTCCCCCCTGGGCACCGCAGACCTAAGCTTGTTTAACTCCTACCTCTTAAAGGGACCGAGAAAAAATGACCTTTTCTGCACTCCAATGTAAGTCAATGGGGCGATTTTTTGGCTATGTGCTAGAAATGAAATTCAGTGCGGATTGGATGACAGGCACCCTAGGCACCCAGGATCGGCTTTAGTTTCACGTGTATCTCTTAAGCCGGCAGAGAAAACCCACCTGATATGCGCTCCACACAATTGAATAGAGACGCCGTTGATTTTCTATGGGAATTGCAGAAATGACTTCTAAGCCTCAAAATAATGACTTTTTTTCCTAAGGTGGTAGGAATGAAACTCAGTGCGGGCTGGATGGGGTCCCCCCTGGGCACCGCAGACCTAAGCTTGTTTAACTCCTACCTCTTAAAGGGACCGAGAAAAAATGACCTTTTCTGCACTCCAATGTAAGTCAATGGGGCGATTTTTTGGCTATGTGCTAGAAATGAAATTCAGTGCGGATTGGATGACAGGCACCCTAGGCACCCAGGATCGGCTTTAGTTTCACGTGTATCTCTTAAGCCGGCAGAGAAAACCCACCTGATATGCGCTCCACACAATTGAATAGAGACGCCGTTGATTTTCTATGGGAATTGCAGAAATGACTTCTAAGCCTCAAAATAATGACTTTTTTTCCTAAGGTGGTAGGAATGAAACTCAGTGCGGGCTGGATGGGGTCCCCCCTGGGCACCGCAGACCTAAGCTTGTTTAACTCCTACCTCTTAAAGGGACCGAGAAAAAATGACCTTTTCTGCACTCCAATGTAAGTCAATGGGGCGATTTTTTGGCTATGTGCTAGAAATGAAATTCAGTGCGGATTGGATGACAGGCACCCTAGGCACCCAGGATCGGCTTTAGTTTCACGTGTATCTCTTAAGCCGGCAGAGAAAACCCACCTGATATGCGCTCCACACAATTGAATAGAGACGCCGTTGATTTTCTATGGGAATTGCAGAAATGACTTCTAAGCCTCAAAATAATGACTTTTTTTCCTAAGGTGGTAGGAATGAAACTCAGTGCGGGCTGGATGGGGTCCCCCCTGGGCACCGCAGACCTAAGCTTGTTTAACTCCTACCTCTTAAAGGGACCGAGAAAAAATGACCTTTTCTGCACTCCAATGTAAGTCAATGGGGCGATTTTTTGGCTATGTGCTAGAAATGAAATTCAGTGCGGATTGGATGACAGGCACCCTAGGCACCCAGGATCGGCTTTAGTTTCACGTGTATCTCTTAAGCCGGCAGAGAAAACCCACCTGATATGCGCTCCACACAATTGAATAGAGACGCCGTTGATTTTCTATGGGAATTGCAGAAATGACTTCTAAGCCTCAAAATAATGACTTTTTTTCCTAAGGTGGTAGGAATGAAACTCAGTGCGGGCTGGATGGGGTCCCCCCTGGGCACCGCAGACCTAAGCTTGTTTAACTCCTACCTCTTAAAGGGACCGAGAAAAAATGACCTTTTCTGCACTCCAATGTAAGTCAATGGGGCGATTTTTTGGCTATGTGCTAGAAATGAAATTCAGTGCGGATTGGATGACAGGCACCCTAGGCACCCAGGATCGGCTTTAGTTTCACGTGTATCTCTTAAGCCGGCAGAGAAAACCCACCTGATATGCGCTCCACACAATTGAATAGAGACGCCGTTGATTTTCTATGGGAATTGCAGAAATGACTTCTAAGCCTCAAAATAATGACTTTTTTTCCTAAGGTGGTAGGAATGAAACTCAGTGCGGGCTGGATGGGGTCCCCCCTGGGCACCGCAGACCTAAGCTTGTTTAACTCCTACCTCTTAAAGGGACCGAGAAAAAATGACCTTTTCTGCACTCCAATGTAAGTCAATGGGGCGATTTTTTGGCTATGTGCTAGAAATGAAATTCAGTGCGGATTGGATGACAGGCACCCTAGGCACCCAGGATCGGCTTTAGTTTCACGTGTATCTCTTAAGCCGGCAGAGAAAACCCACCTGATATGCGCTCCACACAATTGAATAGAGACGCCGTTGATTTTCTATGGGAATTGCAGAAATGACTTCTAAGCCTCAAAATAATGACTTTTTTTCCTAAGGTGGTAGGAATGAAACTCAGTGCGGGCTGGATGGGGTCCCCCCTGGGCACCGCAGACCTAAGCTTGTTTAACTCCTACCTCTTAAAGGGACCGAGAAAAAATGACCTTTTCTGCACTCCAATGTAAGTCAATGGGGCGATTTTTTGGCTATGTGCTAGAAATGAAATTCAGTGCGGATTGGATGACAGGCACCCTAGGCACCCAGGATCGGCTTTAGTTTCACGTGTATCTCTTAAGCCGGCAGAGAAAACCCACCTGATATGCGCTCCACACAATTGAATAGAGACGCCGTTGATTTTCTATGGGAATTGCAGAAATGACTTCTAAGCCTCAAAATAATGACTTTTTTTCCTAAGGTGGTAGGAATGAAACTCAGTGCGGGCTGGATGGGGTCCCCCCTGGGCACCGCAGACCTAAGCTTGTTTAACTCCTACCTCTTAAAGGGACCGAGAAAAAATGACCTTTTCTGCACTCCAATGTAAGTCAATGGGGCGATTTTTTGGCTATGTGCTAGAAATGAAATTCAGTGCGGATTGGATGACAGGCACCCTAGGCACCCAGGATCGGCTTTAGTTTCACGTGTATCTCTTAAGCCGGCAGAGAAAACCCACCTGATATGCGCTCCACACAATTGAATAGAGACGCCGTTGATTTTCTATGGGAATTGCAGAAATGACTTCTAAGCCTCAAAATAATGACTTTTTTTCCTAAGGTGGTAGGAATGAAACTCAGTGCGGGCTGGATGGGGTCCCCCCTGGGCACCGCAGACCTAAGCTTGTTTAACTCCTACCTCTTAAAGGGACCGAGAAAAAATGACCTTTTCTGCACTCCAATGTAAGTCAATGGGGCGATTTTTTGGCTATGTGCTAGAAATGAAATTCAGTGCGGATTGGATGACAGGCACCCTAGGCACCCAGGATCGGCTTTAGTTTCACGTGTATCTCTTAAGCCGGCAGAGAAAACCCACCTGATATGCGCTCCACACAATTGAATAGAGACGCCGTTGATTTTCTATGGGAATTGCAGAAATGACTTCTAAGCCTCAAAATAATGACTTTTTTTCCTAAGGTGGTAGGAATGAAACTCAGTGCGGGCTGGATGGGGTCCCCCCTGGGCACCGCAGACCTAAGCTTGTTTAACTCCTACCTCTTAAAGGGACCGAGAAAAAATGACCTTTTCTGCACTCCAATGTAAGTCAATGGGGCGATTTTTTGGCTATGTGCTAGAAATGAAATTCAGTGCGGATTGGATGACAGGCACCCTAGGCACCCAGGATCGGCTTTAGTTTCACGTGTATCTCTTAAGCCGGCAGAGAAAACCCACCTGATATGCGCTCCACACAATTGAATAGAGACGCCGTTGATTTTCTATGGGAATTGCAGAAATGACTTCTAAGCCTCAAAATAATGACTTTTTTTCCTAAGGTGGTAGGAATGAAACTCAGTGCGGGCTGGATGGGGTCCCCCCTGGGCACCGCAGACCTAAGCTTGTTTAACTCCTACCTCTTAAAGGGACCGAGAAAAAATGACCTTTTCTGCACTCCAATGTAAGTCAATGGGGCGATTTTTTGGCTATGTGCTAGAAATGAAATTCAGTGCGGATTGGATGACAGGCACCCTAGGCACCCAGGATCGGCTTTAGTTTCACGTGTATCTCTTAAGCCGGCAGAGAAAACCCACCTGATATGCGCTCCACACAATTGAATAGAGACGCCGTTGATTTTCTATGGGAATTGCAGAAATGACTTCTAAGCCTCAAAATAATGACTTTTTTTCCTAAGGTGGTAGGAATGAAACTCAGTGCGGGCTGGATGGGGTCCCCCCTGGGCACCGCAGACCTAAGCTTGTTTAACTCCTACCTCTTAAAGGGACCGAGAAAAAATGACCTTTTCTGCACTCCAATGTAAGTCAATGGGGCGATTTTTTGGCTATGTGCTAGAAATGAAATTCAGTGCGGATTGGATGACAGGCACCCTAGGCACCCAGGATCGGCTTTAGTTTCACGTGTATCTCTTAAGCCGGCAGAGAAAACCCACCTGATATGCGCTCCACACAATTGAATAGAGACGCCGTTGATTTTCTATGGGAATTGCAGAAATGACTTCTAAGCCTCAAAATAATGACTTTTTTTCCTAAGGTGGTAGGAATGAAACTCAGTGCGGGCTGGATGGGGTCCCCCCTGGGCACCGCAGACCTAAGCTTGTTTAACTCCTACCTCTTAAAGGGACCGAGAAAAAATGACCTTTTCTGCACTCCAATGTAAGTCAATGGGGCGATTTTTTGGCTATGTGCTAGAAATGAAATTCAGTGCGGATTGGATGACAGGCACCCTAGGCACCCAGGATCGGCTTTAGTTTCACGTGTATCTCTTAAGCCGGCAGAGAAAACCCACCTGATATGCGCTCCACACAATTGAATAGAGACGCCGTTGATTTTCTATGGGAATTGCAGAAATGACTTCTAAGCCTCAAAATAATGACTTTTTTTCCTAAGGTGGTAGGAATGAAACTCAGTGCGGGCTGGATGGGGTCCCCCCTGGGCACCGCAGACCTAAGCTTGTTTAACTCCTACCTCTTAAAGGGACCGAGAAAAAATGACCTTTTCTGCACTCCAATGTAAGTCAATGGGGCGATTTTTTGGCTATGTGCTAGAAATGAAATTCAGTGCGGATTGGATGACAGGCACCCTAGGCACCCAGGATCGGCTTTAGTTTCACGTGTATCTCTTAAGCCGGCAGAGAAAACCCACCTGATATGCGCTCCACACAATTGAATAGAGACGCCGTTGATTTTCTATGGGAATTGCAGAAATGACTTCTAAGCCTCAAAATAATGACTTTTTTTCCTAAGGTGGTAGGAATGAAACTCAGTGCGGGCTGGATGGGGTCCCCCCTGGGCACCGCAGACCTAAGCTTGTTTAACTCCTACCTCTTAAAGGGACCGAGAAAAAATGACCTTTTCTGCACTCCAATGTAAGTCAATGGGGCGATTTTTTGGCTATGTGCTAGAAATGAAATTCAGTGCGGATTGGATGACAGGCACCCTAGGCACCCAGGATCGGCTTTAGTTTCACGTGTATCTCTTAAGCCGGCAGAGAAAACCCACCTGATATGCGCTCCACACAATTGAATAGAGACGCCGTTGATTTTCTATGGGAATTGCAGAAATGACTTCTAAGCCTCAAAATAATGACTTTTTTTCCTAAGGTGGTAGGAATGAAACTCAGTGCGGGCTGGATGGGGTCCCCCCTGGGCACCGCAGACCTAAGCTTGTTTAACTCCTACCTCTTAAAGGGACCGAGAAAAAATGACCTTTTCTGCACTCCAATGTAAGTCAATGGGGCGATTTTTTGGCTATGTGCTAGAAATGAAATTCAGTGCGGATTGGATGACAGGCACCCTAGGCACCCAGGATCGGCTTTAGTTTCACGTGTATCTCTTAAGCCGGCAGAGAAAACCCACCTGATATGCGCTCCACACAATTGAATAGAGACGCCGTTGATTTTCTATGGGAATTGCAGAAATGACTTCTAAGCCTCAAAATAATGACTTTTTTTCCTAAGGTGGTAGGAATGAAACTCAGTGCGGGCTGGATGGGGTCCCCCCTGGGCACCGCAGACCTAAGCTTGTTTAACTCCTACCTCTTAAAGGGACCGAGAAAAAATGACCTTTTCTGCACTCCAATGTAAGTCAATGGGGCGATTTTTTGGCTATGTGCTAGAAATGAAATTCAGTGCGGATTGGATGACAGGCACCCTAGGCACCCAGGATCGGCTTTAGTTTCACGTGTATCTCTTAAGCCGGCAGAGAAAACCCACCTGATATGCGCTCCACACAATTGAATAGAGACGCCGTTGATTTTCTATGGGAATTGCAGAAATGACTTCTAAGCCTCAAAATAATGACTTTTTTTCCTAAGGTGGTAGGAATGAAACTCAGTGCGGGCTGGATGGGGTCCCCCCTGGGCACCGCAGACCTAAGCTTGTTTAACTCCTACCTCTTAAAGGGACCGAGAAAAAATGACCTTTTCTGCACTCCAATGTAAGTCAATGGGGCGATTTTTTGGCTATGTGCTAGAAATGAAATTCAGTGCGGATTGGATGACAGGCACCCTAGGCACCCAGGATCGGCTTTAGTTTCACGTGTATCTCTTAAGCCGGCAGAGAAAACCCACCTGATATGCGCTCCACACAATTGAATAGAGACGCCGTTGATTTTCTATGGGAATTGCAGAAATGACTTCTAAGCCTCAAAATAATGACTTTTTTTCCTAAGGTGGTAGGAATGAAACTCAGTGCGGGCTGGATGGGGTCCCCCCTGGGCACCGCAGACCTAAGCTTGTTTAACTCCTACCTCTTAAAGGGACCGAGAAAAAATGACCTTTTCTGCACTCCAATGTAAGTCAATGGGGCGATTTTTTGGCTATGTGCTAGAAATGAAATTCAGTGCGGATTGGATGACAGGCACCCTAGGCACCCAGGATCGGCTTTAGTTTCACGTGTATCTCTTAAGCCGGCAGAGAAAACCCACCTGATATGCGCTCCACACAATTGAATAGAGACGCCGTTGATTTTCTATGGGAATTGCAGAAATGACTTCTAAGCCTCAAAATAATGACTTTTTTTCCTAAGGTGGTAGGAATGAAACTCAGTGCGGGCTGGATGGGGTCCCCCCTGGGCACCGCAGACCTAAGCTTGTTTAACTCCTACCTCTTAAAGGGACCGAGAAAAAATGACCTTTTCTGCACTCCAATGTAAGTCAATGGGGCGATTTTTTGGCTATGTGCTAGAAATGAAATTCAGTGCGGATTGGATGACAGGCACCCTAGGCACCCAGGATCGGCTTTAGTTTCACGTGTATCTCTTAAGCCGGCAGAGAAAACCCACCTGATATGCGCTCCACACAATTGAATAGAGACGCCGTTGATTTTCTATGGGAATTGCAGAAATGACTTCTAAGCCTCAAAATAATGACTTTTTTTCCTAAGGTGGTAGGAATGAAACTCAGTGCGGGCTGGATGGGGTCCCCCCTGGGCACCGCAGACCTAAGCTTGTTTAACTCCTACCTCTTAAAGGGACCGAGAAAAAATGACCTTTTCTGCACTCCAATGTAAGTCAATGGGGCGATTTTTTGGCTATGTGCTAGAAATGAAATTCAGTGCGGATTGGATGACAGGCACCCTAGGCACCCAGGATCGGCTTTAGTTTCACGTGTATCTCTTAAGCCGGCAGAGAAAACCCACCTGATATGCGCTCCACACAATTGAATAGAGACGCCGTTGATTTTCTATGGGAATTGCAGAAATGACTTCTAAGCCTCAAAATAATGACTTTTTTTCCTAAGGTGGTAGGAATGAAACTCAGTGCGGGCTGGATGGGGTCCCCCCTGGGCACCGCAGACCTAAGCTTGTTTAACTCCTACCTCTTAAAGGGACCGAGAAAAAATGACCTTTTCTGCACTCCAATGTAAGTCAATGGGGCGATTTTTTGGCTATGTGCTAGAAATGAAATTCAGTGCGGATTGGATGACAGGCACCCTAGGCACCCAGGATCGGCTTTAGTTTCACGTGTATCTCTTAAGCCGGCAGAGAAAACCCACCTGATATGCGCTCCACACAATTGAATAGAGACGCCGTTGATTTTCTATGGGAATTGCAGAAATGACTTCTAAGCCTCAAAATAATGACTTTTTTTCCTAAGGTGGTAGGAATGAAACTCAGTGCGGGCTGGATGGGGTCCCCCCTGGGCACCGCAGACCTAAGCTTGTTTAACTCCTACCTCTTAAAGGGACCGAGAAAAAATGACCTTTTCTGCACTCCAATGTAAGTCAATGGGGCGATTTTTTGGCTATGTGCTAGAAATGAAATTCAGTGCGGATTGGATGACAGGCACCCTAGGCACCCAGGATCGGCTTTAGTTTCACGTGTATCTCTTAAGCCGGCAGAGAAAACCCACCTGATATGCGCTCCACACAATTGAATAGAGACGCCGTTGATTTTCTATGGGAATTGCAGAAATGACTTCTAAGCCTCAAAATAATGACTTTTTTTCCTAAGGTGGTAGGAATGAAACTCAGTGCGGGCTGGATGGGGTCCCCCCTGGGCACCGCAGACCTAAGCTTGTTTAACTCCTACCTCTTAAAGGGACCGAGAAAAAATGACCTTTTCTGCACTCCAATGTAAGTCAATGGGGCGATTTTTTGGCTATGTGCTAGAAATGAAATTCAGTGCGGATTGGATGACAGGCACCCTAGGCACCCAGGATCGGCTTTAGTTTCACGTGTATCTCTTAAGCCGGCAGAGAAAACCCACCTGATATGCGCTCCACACAATTGAATAGAGACGCCGTTGATTTTCTATGGGAATTGCAGAAATGACTTCTAAGCCTCAAAATAATGACTTTTTTTCCTAAGGTGGTAGGAATGAAACTCAGTGCGGGCTGGATGGGGTCCCCCCTGGGCACCGCAGACCTAAGCTTGTTTAACTCCTACCTCTTAAAGGGACCGAGAAAAAATGACCTTTTCTGCACTCCAATGTAAGTCAATGGGGCGATTTTTTGGCTATGTGCTAGAAATGAAATTCAGTGCGGATTGGATGACAGGCACCCTAGGCACCCAGGATCGGCTTTAGTTTCACGTGTATCTCTTAAGCCGGCAGAGAAAACCCACCTGATATGCGCTCCACACAATTGAATAGAGACGCCGTTGATTTTCTATGGGAATTGCAGAAATGACTTCTAAGCCTCAAAATAATGACTTTTTTTCCTAAGGTGGTAGGAATGAAACTCAGTGCGGGCTGGATGGGGTCCCCCCTGGGCACCGCAGACCTAAGCTTGTTTAACTCCTACCTCTTAAAGGGACCGAGAAAAAATGACCTTTTCTGCACTCCAATGTAAGTCAATGGGGCGATTTTTTGGCTATGTGCTAGAAATGAAATTCAGTGCGGATTGGATGACAGGCACCCTAGGCACCCAGGATCGGCTTTAGTTTCACGTGTATCTCTTAAGCCGGCAGAGAAAACCCACCTGATATGCGCTCCACACAATTGAATAGAGACGCCGTTGATTTTCTATGGGAATTGCAGAAATGACTTCTAAGCCTCAAAATAATGACTTTTTTTCCTAAGGTGGTAGGAATGAAACTCAGTGCGGGCTGGATGGGGTCCCCCCTGGGCACCGCAGACCTAAGCTTGTTTAACTCCTACCTCTTAAAGGGACCGAGAAAAAATGACCTTTTCTGCACTCCAATGTAAGTCAATGGGGCGATTTTTTGGCTATGTGCTAGAAATGAAATTCAGTGCGGATTGGATGACAGGCACCCTAGGCACCCAGGATCGGCTTTAGTTTCACGTGTATCTCTTAAGCCGGCAGAGAAAACCCACCTGATATGCGCTCCACACAATTGAATAGAGACGCCGTTGATTTTCTATGGGAATTGCAGAAATGACTTCTAAGCCTCAAAATAATGACTTTTTTTCCTAAGGTGGTAGGAATGAAACTCAGTGCGGGCTGGATGGGGTCCCCCCTGGGCACCGCAGACCTAAGCTTGTTTAACTCCTACCTCTTAAAGGGACCGAGAAAAAATGACCTTTTCTGCACTCCAATGTAAGTCAATGGGGCGATTTTTTGGCTATGTGCTAGAAATGAAATTCAGTGCGGATTGGATGACAGGCACCCTAGGCACCCAGGATCGGCTTTAGTTTCACGTGTATCTCTTAAGCCGGCAGAGAAAACCCACCTGATATGCGCTCCACACAATTGAATAGAGACGCCGTTGATTTTCTATGGGAATTGCAGAAATGACTTCTAAGCCTCAAAATAATGACTTTTTTTCCTAAGGTGGTAGGAATGAAACTCAGTGCGGGCTGGATGGGGTCCCCCCTGGGCACCGCAGACCTAAGCTTGTTTAACTCCTACCTCTTAAAGGGACCGAGAAAAAATGACCTTTTCTGCACTCCAATGTAAGTCAATGGGGCGATTTTTTGGCTATGTGCTAGAAATGAAATTCAGTGCGGATTGGATGACAGGCACCCTAGGCACCCAGGATCGGCTTTAGTTTCACGTGTATCTCTTAAGCCGGCAGAGAAAACCCACCTGATATGCGCTCCACACAATTGAATAGAGACGCCGTTGATTTTCTATGGGAATTGCAGAAATGACTTCTAAGCCTCAAAATAATGACTTTTTTTCCTAAGGTGGTAGGAATGAAACTCAGTGCGGGCTGGATGGGGTCCCCCCTGGGCACCGCAGACCTAAGCTTGTTTAACTCCTACCTCTTAAAGGGACCGAGAAAAAATGACCTTTTCTGCACTCCAATGTAAGTCAATGGGGCGATTTTTTGGCTATGTGCTAGAAATGAAATTCAGTGCGGATTGGATGACAGGCACCCTAGGCACCCAGGATCGGCTTTAGTTTCACGTGTATCTCTTAAGCCGGCAGAGAAAACCCACCTGATATGCGCTCCACACAATTGAATAGAGACGCCGTTGATTTTCTATGGGAATTGCAGAAATGACTTCTAAGCCTCAAAATAATGACTTTTTTTCCTAAGGTGGTAGGAATGAAACTCAGTGCGGGCTGGATGGGGTCCCCCCTGGGCACCGCAGACCTAAGCTTGTTTAACTCCTACCTCTTAAAGGGACCGAGAAAAAATGACCTTTTCTGCACTCCAATGTAAGTCAATGGGGCGATTTTTTGGCTATGTGCTAGAAATGAAATTCAGTGCGGATTGGATGACAGGCACCCTAGGCACCCAGGATCGGCTTTAGTTTCACGTGTATCTCTTAAGCCGGCAGAGAAAACCCACCTGATATGCGCTCCACACAATTGAATAGAGACGCCGTTGATTTTCTATGGGAATTGCAGAAATGACTTCTAAGCCTCAAAATAATGACTTTTTTTCCTAAGGTGGTAGGAATGAAACTCAGTGCGGGCTGGATGGGGTCCCCCCTGGGCACCGCAGACCTAAGCTTGTTTAACTCCTACCTCTTAAAGGGACCGAGAAAAAATGACCTTTTCTGCACTCCAATGTAAGTCAATGGGGCGATTTTTTGGCTATGTGCTAGAAATGAAATTCAGTGCGGATTGGATGACAGGCACCCTAGGCACCCAGGATCGGCTTTAGTTTCACGTGTATCTCTTAAGCCGGCAGAGAAAACCCACCTGATATGCGCTCCACACAATTGAATAGAGACGCCGTTGATTTTCTATGGGAATTGCAGAAATGACTTCTAAGCCTCAAAATAATGACTTTTTTTCCTAAGGTGGTAGGAATGAAACTCAGTGCGGGCTGGATGGGGTCCCCCCTGGGCACCGCAGACCTAAGCTTGTTTAACTCCTACCTCTTAAAGGGACCGAGAAAAAATGACCTTTTCTGCACTCCAATGTAAGTCAATGGGGCGATTTTTTGGCTATGTGCTAGAAATGAAATTCAGTGCGGATTGGATGACAGGCACCCTAGGCACCCAGGATCGGCTTTAGTTTCACGTGTATCTCTTAAGCCGGCAGAGAAAACCCACCTGATATGCGCTCCACACAATTGAATAGAGACGCCGTTGATTTTCTATGGGAATTGCAGAAATGACTTCTAAGCCTCAAAATAATGACTTTTTTTCCTAAGGTGGTAGGAATGAAACTCAGTGCGGGCTGGATGGGGTCCCCCCTGGGCACCGCAGACCTAAGCTTGTTTAACTCCTACCTCTTAAAGGGACCGAGAAAAAATGACCTTTTCTGCACTCCAATGTAAGTCAATGGGGCGATTTTTTGGCTATGTGCTAGAAATGAAATTCAGTGCGGATTGGATGACAGGCACCCTAGGCACCCAGGATCGGCTTTAGTTTCACGTGTATCTCTTAAGCCGGCAGAGAAAACCCACCTGATATGCGCTCCACACAATTGAATAGAGACGCCGTTGATTTTCTATGGGAATTGCAGAAATGACTTCTAAGCCTCAAAATAATGACTTTTTTTCCTAAGGTGGTAGGAATGAAACTCAGTGCGGGCTGGATGGGGTCCCCCCTGGGCACCGCAGACCTAAGCTTGTTTAACTCCTACCTCTTAAAGGGACCGAGAAAAAATGACCTTTTCTGCACTCCAATGTAAGTCAATGGGGCGATTTTTTGGCTATGTGCTAGAAATGAAATTCAGTGCGGATTGGATGACAGGCACCCTAGGCACCCAGGATCGGCTTTAGTTTCACGTGTATCTCTTAAGCCGGCAGAGAAAACCCACCTGATATGCGCTCCACACAATTGAATAGAGACGCCGTTGATTTTCTATGGGAATTGCAGAAATGACTTCTAAGCCTCAAAATAATGACTTTTTTTCCTAAGGTGGTAGGAATGAAACTCAGTGCGGGCTGGATGGGGTCCCCCCTGGGCACCGCAGACCTAAGCTTGTTTAACTCCTACCTCTTAAAGGGACCGAGAAAAAATGACCTTTTCTGCACTCCAATGTAAGTCAATGGGGCGATTTTTTGGCTATGTGCTAGAAATGAAATTCAGTGCGGATTGGATGACAGGCACCCTAGGCACCCAGGATCGGCTTTAGTTTCACGTGTATCTCTTAAGCCGGCAGAGAAAACCCACCTGATATGCGCTCCACACAATTGAATAGAGACGCCGTTGATTTTCTATGGGAATTGCAGAAATGACTTCTAAGCCTCAAAATAATGACTTTTTTTCCTAAGGTGGTAGGAATGAAACTCAGTGCGGGCTGGATGGGGTCCCCCCTGGGCACCGCAGACCTAAGCTTGTTTAACTCCTACCTCTTAAAGGGACCGAGAAAAAATGACCTTTTCTGCACTCCAATGTAAGTCAATGGGGCGATTTTTTGGCTATGTGCTAGAAATGAAATTCAGTGCGGATTGGATGACAGGCACCCTAGGCACCCAGGATCGGCTTTAGTTTCACGTGTATCTCTTAAGCCGGCAGAGAAAACCCACCTGATATGCGCTCCACACAATTGAATAGAGACGCCGTTGATTTTCTATGGGAATTGCAGAAATGACTTCTAAGCCTCAAAATAATGACTTTTTTTCCTAAGGTGGTAGGAATGAAACTCAGTGCGGGCTGGATGGGGTCCCCCCTGGGCACCGCAGACCTAAGCTTGTTTAACTCCTACCTCTTAAAGGGACCGAGAAAAAATGACCTTTTCTGCACTCCAATGTAAGTCAATGGGGCGATTTTTTGGCTATGTGCTAGAAATGAAATTCAGTGCGGATTGGATGACAGGCACCCTAGGCACCCAGGATCGGCTTTAGTTTCACGTGTATCTCTTAAGCCGGCAGAGAAAACCCACCTGATATGCGCTCCACACAATTGAATAGAGACGCCGTTGATTTTCTATGGGAATTGCAGAAATGACTTCTAAGCCTCAAAATAATGACTTTTTTTCCTAAGGTGGTAGGAATGAAACTCAGTGCGGGCTGGATGGGGTCCCCCCTGGGCACCGCAGACCTAAGCTTGTTTAACTCCTACCTCTTAAAGGGACCGAGAAAAAATGACCTTTTCTGCACTCCAATGTAAGTCAATGGGGCGATTTTTTGGCTATGTGCTAGAAATGAAATTCAGTGCGGATTGGATGACAGGCACCCTAGGCACCCAGGATCGGCTTTAGTTTCACGTGTATCTCTTAAGCCGGCAGAGAAAACCCACCTGATATGCGCTCCACACAATTGAATAGAGACGCCGTTGATTTTCTATGGGAATTGCAGAAATGACTTCTAAGCCTCAAAATAATGACTTTTTTTCCTAAGGTGGTAGGAATGAAACTCAGTGCGGGCTGGATGGGGTCCCCCCTGGGCACCGCAGACCTAAGCTTGTTTAACTCCTACCTCTTAAAGGGACCGAGAAAAAATGACCTTTTCTGCACTCCAATGTAAGTCAATGGGGCGATTTTTTGGCTATGTGCTAGAAATGAAATTCAGTGCGGATTGGATGACAGGCACCCTAGGCACCCAGGATCGGCTTTAGTTTCACGTGTATCTCTTAAGCCGGCAGAGAAAACCCACCTGATATGCGCTCCACACAATTGAATAGAGACGCCGTTGATTTTCTATGGGAATTGCAGAAATGACTTCTAAGCCTCAAAATAATGACTTTTTTTCCTAAGGTGGTAGGAATGAAACTCAGTGCGGGCTGGATGGGGTCCCCCCTGGGCACCGCAGACCTAAGCTTGTTTAACTCCTACCTCTTAAAGGGACCGAGAAAAAATGACCTTTTCTGCACTCCAATGTAAGTCAATGGGGCGATTTTTTGGCTATGTGCTAGAAATGAAATTCAGTGCGGATTGGATGACAGGCACCCTAGGCACCCAGGATCGGCTTTAGTTTCACGTGTATCTCTTAAGCCGGCAGAGAAAACCCACCTGATATGCGCTCCACACAATTGAATAGAGACGCCGTTGATTTTCTATGGGAATTGCAGAAATGACTTCTAAGCCTCAAAATAATGACTTTTTTTCCTAAGGTGGTAGGAATGAAACTCAGTGCGGGCTGGATGGGGTCCCCCCTGGGCACCGCAGACCTAAGCTTGTTTAACTCCTACCTCTTAAAGGGACCGAGAAAAAATGACCTTTTCTGCACTCCAATGTAAGTCAATGGGGCGATTTTTTGGCTATGTGCTAGAAATGAAATTCAGTGCGGATTGGATGACAGGCACCCTAGGCACCCAGGATCGGCTTTAGTTTCACGTGTATCTCTTAAGCCGGCAGAGAAAACCCTCCTGATATGCGCTCCACACAATTGAATAGAGACGCCGTTGATTTTCTATGGGAATTGCAGAAATGACTTCTAAGCCTCAAAATAATGACTTTTTTTCCTAAGGTGGTAGGAATGAAACTCAGTGCGGGCTGGATGGGGTCCCCCCTGGGCACCGCAGACCTAAGCTTGTTTAACTCCTACCTCTTAAAGGGACCGAGAAAAAATGACCTTTTCTGCACTCCAATGTAAGTCAATGGGGCGATTTTTTGGCTATGTGCTAGAAATGAAATTCAGTGCGGATTGGATGACAGGCACCCTAGGCACCCAGGATCGGCTTTAGTTTCACGTGTATCTCTTAAGCCGGCAGAGAAAACCCACCTGATATGCGCTCCACACAATTGAATAGAGACGCCGTTGATTTTCTATGGGAATTGCAGAAATGACTTCTAAGCCTCAAAATAATGACTTTTTTTCCTAAGGTGGTAGGAATGAAACTCAGTGCGGGCTGGATGGGGTCCCCCCTGGGCACCGCAGACCTAAGCTTGTTTAACTCCTACCTCTTAAAGGGACCGAGAAAAAATGACCTTTTCTGCACTCCAATGTAAGTCAATGGGGCGATTTTTTGGCTATGTGCTAGAAATGAAATTCAGTGCGGATTGGATGACAGGCACCCTAGGCACCCAGGATCGGCTTTAGTTTCACGTGTATCTCTTAAGCCGGCAGAGAAAACCCACCTGATATGCGCTCCACACAATTGAATAGAGACGCCGTTGATTTTCTATGGGAATTGCAGAAATGACTTCTAAGCCTCAAAATAATGACTTTTTTTCCTAAGGTGGTAGGAATGAAACTCAGTGCGGGCTGGATGGGGTCCCCCCTGGGCACCGCAGACCTAAGCTTGTTTAACTCCTACCTCTTAAAGGGACCGAGAAAAAATGACCTTTTCTGCACTCCAATGTAAGTCAATGGGGCGATTTTTTGGCTATGTGCTAGAAATGAAATTCAGTGCGGATTGGATGACAGGCACCCTAGGCACCCAGGATCGGCTTTAGTTTCACGTGTATCTCTTAAGCCGGCAGAGAAAACCCACCTGATATGCGCTCCACACAATTGAATAGAGACGCCGTTGATTTTCTATGGGAATTGCAGAAATGACTTCTAAGCCTCAAAATAATGACTTTTTTTCCTAAGGTGGTAGGAATGAAACTCAGTGCGGGCTGGATGGGGTCCCCCCTGGGCACCGCAGACCTAAGCTTGTTTAACTCCTACCTCTTAAAGGGACCGAGAAAAAATGACCTTTTCTGCACTCCAATGTAAGTCAATGGGGCGATTTTTTGGCTATGTGCTAGAAATGAAATTCAGTGCGGATTGGATGACAGGCACCCTAGGCACCCAGGATCGGCTTTAGTTTCACGTGTATCTCTTAAGCCGGCAGAGAAAACCCACCTGATATGCGCTCCACACAATTGAATAGAGACGCCGTTGATTTTCTATGGGAATTGCAGAAATGACTTCTAAGCCTCAAAATAATGACTTTTTTTCCTAAGGTGGTAGGAATGAAACTCAGTGCGGGCTGGATGGGGTCCCCCCTGGGCACCGCAGACCTAAGCTTGTTTAACTCCTACCTCTTAAAGGGACCGAGAAAAAATGACCTTTTCTGCACTCCAATGTAAGTCAATGGGGCGATTTTTTGGCTATGTGCTAGAAATGAAATTCAGTGCGGATTGGATGACAGGCACCCTAGGCACCCAGGATCGGCTTTAGTTTCACGTGTATCTCTTAAGCCGGCAGAGAAAACCCACCTGATATGCGCTCCACACAATTGAATAGAGACGCCATTGATTTCTATGGGAATTGCAGAAATGACTTCTAAGCCTCAAAATAATGACTTTTTTTCCTAAGGTGGTAGGAATGAAAACTCAGTGTGGGCTGGATGGGGTCCCCCCTTGGGCACCGCAGACCTAAGCTTGTTTAACTCCTACCTCTTAAAGGGACCGAGAAAAAATGACCTTTCTGCACTCCAATGTAAAGTCAATGGGGGCGATTTTTGGCTATGGTGCTAGAAATGAATTCAGTGCGGATTGGATGACAGGCACCCTAGGCACCCAGGATCGGCTTTAGTTTCACGTGTATCTCTTAAGCCGGCAGAGAAAACCCACCTGATATGCGCTCCACACAATTGAATAGAGACGCCGTTGATTTTCTATGGGAATTGCAGAAATGACTTCTAAGCCTCAAAATAATGACTTTTTTTCCTAAGGTGGTAGGAATGAAACTCAGTGCGGGCTGGATGGGGTCCCCCCTGGGCACCGCAGCTCTAAGCTTGTTTAACTCCTACCTCTTAAAGGGACCGAGAAAAAATGACCTTTTCTGCACTCCAATGTAAGTCAATGGGGCGATTTTTTGGCTATGTGCTAGAAATGAAATTCAGTGCGGATTGGATGACAGGCACCCTAGGCACCAGGATCGGCTTTAGTTTCACGTGTATCTCTTAAGGCGGCAGAGAAAATCCACCTGATATGCGCTCCACACAATTGAATAGAGACGCCATTGATTTTCTATGGGAATTGCAGAAATGACTTCTAAGCCTCAAAATAATGACTTTTTTTCCTAAGGTGGTAGGAATGAAACTCAGTGCGGGCTGGATGGGGTCCCCCCTGGGCACCGCAGACCTAAGCTTGTTTACTCCTACCTCTTAAAGGGGACCGAGAAAAAATGACCTTTTCTGCACTCCAATGTAAGTCAATGGGGCGATTTTTTGGCTATGTGCTAGAAATGAAATTCAGTGCGGATTGGATGACAGGCACCCTAGGCACCCAGGATCGGCTTTAGTTTCACGTGTATCTCTTAAGCCGGCAGAGAAAATCCACCTGATATGCGCTCCACACAATTGAATTAGAGACGCCGTTGATTTTCTATGGGAATTGCAGAAATGACTTCTAAGCCTCAAAATAATGACTTTTTTTCCTAAGGTGGTAGGAATGAAACTCAGTGCGGGCAGGATGGGGTCCCCCTTGGGCACCGCAGACCTAAGCTTGTTTAACTCCTACCTCTTAAAGGGACCGAGAAAAAATGACCTTTTCTGCACTCCAATGTAAGTCAATGGGGCGATTTTTTGGCTATGTGCTAGAAATGAAATTCAGTGCGGATTGGATGACAGGCACCCTAGGCACCCAGGATCGGCTTTAGTTTCACGTGTATCTCTTAAGCCGGCAGAGAAAACCCACCTGATATGCGCTCCACACAATTGAATTAGAGACGCCATTGATTTTCTATGGGAATTGCAGAAATGTCTTCTAAGCCTCAAATAATGACTTTTTTTCCTAAGGTGGTAGGAATGAAACTCAGTGTGGGCTGGATGGGGTCCCCCTGGGCACCGCAGACCTAAGCTTGTTTAACTCCTACCTCTTAAAGGGACCGAGAAAAAATGACCTTTTCTGCACTCCAATGTAAGTCAATGGGGCGATTTTTTGGCTATGTGCTAGAAATGAAATTCAGTGCGGATTGGATGACAGGCACCCTAGGCACCCAGGATCGGCTTTAGTTTCACGTGTATCTCTTAAGGCGGCAGAGAAAATCCACCTGATATGCGCTCCACACAATTGAATAGAGACGCCATTGATTTTCTATGGGAATTGCAGAAATGACTTCTAAGCCTCAAAATAATGACTTTTTTTCCTAAGGTGGTAGGAATGAAACTCAGTGTGGGCTGGATGGGGTCCCCCCTGGGCACCGCAGACCTAAGCTTGTTAACTCCTACCTCTTAAAGGGGCCGAGAAAAAATGACCTTTTCTGCACTCCAATGTAAGTCAATGGGGCGATTTTTTGGCTATGTGCTAGAAATGAAATTCAGTGCGGATTGGATGACAGGCACCCTAGGCACCAGGATCGGCTTTAGTTTCACGTGTATCTCTTAAGCGGCAGAGAAAACCCACCTGATATGCGCTCCACACAATTGAATTAGAGACGCCCTTGATTTTCTATGGGAATTGCAGAAATGACTTCTAAGCCTCAAAATAATGACTTTTTTCCTAAGGTGGTAGGAATGAAACTCAGTGCGGGCTGGATGGGGTCCCCCCTGGGCACCGCAGACCTAAGCTTGTTTAACTCCTACCTCTTAAAGGGACCGAGAAAAAATGACCTTTTCTGCACTCCAATGTAAGTCAATGGGGCGATTTTTTGGCTATGTGCTAGAAATGAAATTCAGTGCGGATTGGATGACAGGCACCCTAGGCACCCAGGATCGGCTTTAGTTTCACGTGTATCTCTTAAGCCGGCAGAGAAAATCCACCTGATATGCGCTCCACACAATTGAATAGAGACGCCATTGATTTTCTATGGGAATTGCAGAAATGACTTCTAAGCCTCAAAATAATGACTTTTTTTCCTAAGGTGGTAGGAATGAAACTCAGTGTGGGCTGGATGGGGTCCCCCTGGGCACCGCAGACCTAAGCTTGTTTAAACTCCTACCTCTTAAAGGGACCGAGAAAAAATGACCTTTTCTGCACTCCAATGTAAGTCAATGGGGCGATTTTTTGGCTATGTGCTAGAAATGAAATTCAGTGCGGATTGGATGACAGGCACCCTAGGCACCCAGGATCGGCTTTAGTTTCACGTGTATCTCTTAAGCCGGCAGAGAAAATCCACCTGATATGCGCTCCACACAATTGAATAGAGACGCCGTTGATTTTCTATGGGAATTGCAGAAATGACTTCTAAGCCTCAAATAATGACTTTTTTTCCTAAGGTGGTAGGAATGAAACTCAGTGCGGGCTGGATGGGGTCCCCCCCTGGGCACCGCAGACCTAAGCTTGTTTAACTCCTACCTCTTAAAGGGACCGAGAAAAAATGACCTTTTCTGCACTCCAATGTAAGTCAATGGGGCGATTTTTTGGCTATGTGCTAGAAATGAAATTCAGTGCGGATTGGATGACAGGCACCCTAGGCACCCAGGATCGGCTTTAGTTTCACTGGTATCTCTTAAGCCGGCAGAGAAAATCCACCTGATATGCGCTCCACACAATTGAATAGAGACGCCGTTGATTTTCTATGGGAATTGCAGAAATGACTTCTAAGCCTCAAAATAATGACTTTTTTTCCTAAGGTGGTAGGAATGAAACTCAGTGTGGGCTGGATGGGGTCCCCCCTGGGCACCGCAGACTCTAAGCTTGTTTAACTCCTACCTCTTAAAGGGACCGAGAAAAAATGACCTTTTCTGCACTCCAATGTAAGTCAATGGGGCGATTTTTTGGCTATGTGCTAGAAATGAAATTCAGTGCGGATTGGATGACAGGCACCCTAGGCACCCAGGATCGGCTTTAGTTTCACGTGTATCTCTTAAGGCGGCAGAGAAAATCCACCTGATATGCGCTCCACACAATTGAATAGAGACGCCATTGATTTTCTATGGGAATTGCAGAAATGACTTCTAAGCCTCAAAATAATGACTTTTTTTCCTAAGGTGGTAGGAATGAAACTCAGTGTGGGCTGGATGGGGTCCCCCCTGGGCACCGCAGACCTAAGCTTGTTTAACTCCTACCTCTTAAAGGGACCGAGAAAAAATGACCTTTTCTGCACTCCAATGTAAGTCAATGGGGCGATTTTTTGGCTATGTGCTAGAAATGAAATTCAGTGCGGATTGGATGACAGGCACCCTAGGCACCCAGGATCGGCTTTAGTTTCACGTGTATCTCTTAAGCCGGCAGAGAAAACCCACCTGATATGCGCTCCACACAATTGAATTAGAGACGCCGTTGATTTTCTATGGGAATTGCAGAAATGACTTCTAAGCCTCAAAATAATGACTTTTTTTCCTAAGGTGGTAGGAATGAAACTCAGTGCGGGCTGGATGGGGTCCCCCTTGGGCACCGCAGACCTAAGCTTGTTTAACTCCTACCTCTTAAAGGGACCGAGAAAAAATGACATTTTCTGCACTCCAATGTAAGTCAATGGGGCGATTTTTTGGCTATGTGCTAGAAATGAAATTCAGTGCGGATTGGATGACAGGCACCCTAGGCACCCAGGATCGGCTTTAGTTTCACGTGTATCTCTTAAGCCGGCAGAGAAAATCCACCTGATATGCGCTCCACACAATTGAATAGAGACGCCATTGATTTTCTATGGGAATTGCAGAAATGACTTCTAAGCCTCAAAATAATGACTTTTTTTCCTAAGGTGGTAGGAATGAAACTCAGTGTGGGCTGGATGGGGTCCCCCCTGGGCACCGCAGACCTAAGCTTGTTTAACTCCTACCTCTTAAAGGGACCGAGAAAAAATGACCTTTTCTGCACTCCAATGTAAGTCAATGGGGCGATTTTTTGGCTATGTGCTAGAAATGAAATTCAGTGCGGATTGGATGACAGGCACCCTAGGCACCCAGGATCGGCTTTAGTTTCACGTGTATCTCTTAAGCCGGCAGAGAAAACCCACCTGATATGCGCTCCACACAATTGAATTAGAGACGCCGTTGATTTTCTATGGGAATTGCAGAAATGACTTCTAAGCCTCAAAATAATGACTTTTTTTCCTAAGGTGGTAGGAATGAAACTCAGTGCGGGCTGGATGGGGTCCCCCCTGGGCACCGCAGACCTAAGCTTGTTTAACTCCTACCTCTTAAAGGGACCGAGAAAAAATGACCTTTTCTGCACTCCAATGTAAGTCAATGGGGCGATTTTTTGGCTATGTGCTAGAAATGAAATTCAGTGCGGATTGGATGACAGGCACCCTAGGCACCCAGGATCGGCTTTAGTTTCACGTGTATCTCTTAAGGCCGGCAGAGAAAATCCACCTGATATGCGCTCCACACAATTGAATAGAGACGCCATTGATTTTCTATGGGAATTGCAGAAATGACTTCTAAGCCTCAAAATAATGACTTTTTTTCCTAAGGTGGTAGGAATGAAACTCAGTGCTGGGCTGGATGGGGTCCCCCCTGGGCACCGCAGACCTAAGCTTGTTTAACTCCTACCTCTTAAAGGGACCGAGAAAAAATGACCTTTTCTGCACTCCAATGTAAGTCAATGGGGCGATTTTTTGGCTATGTGCTAGAAATGAAATTCAGTGCGGATTGGATGACAGGCACCCTAGGCACCCAGGATCGGCTTTAGTTTCACGTGTATCTCTTAAGCCGGCAGAGAAAACCCACCTGATATGCGCTCCACACAATTGAATAGAGACGCCGTTGATTTTCTATGGGAATTGCAGAAATGACTTCTAAGCCTCAAAATAATGACTTTTTTTCCTAAGGTGGTAGGAATGAAACTCAGTGCGGGCTGGATGGGGTCCCCCCTGGGCACCGCAGACTCTAAGCTTGTTTAACTCCTACCTCTTAAAGGGACCGAGAAAAAATGACCTTTTCTGCACTCCAATGTAAGTCAATGGGGCGATTTTTTGGCTATGTGCTAGAAATGAAATTCAGTGCGGATTGGATGACAGGCACCCTAGGCACCCAGGATCGGCTTTAGTTTCACGTGTATCTCTTAAGGCCGGCAGAGAAAATCCACCTGATATGCGCTCCACACAATTGAATAGAGACGCCATTGATTTTCTATGGGAATTGCAGAAATGACTTCTAAGCCTCAAAATAATGACTTTTTTTCCTAAGGTGGTAGGAATGAAACTCAGTGTGGGCTGGATGGGGTCCCCCCTGGGCACCGCAGACCTAAGCTTGTTTAACTCCTACCTCTTAAAGGGGACCGAGAAAAAATGACCTTTTCTGCACTCCAATGTAAGTCAATGGGGCGATTTTTTGGCTATGTGCTAGAAATGAAATTCAGTGCGGATTGGATGACAGGCACCCTAGGCACCCAGGATCGGCTTTAGTTTCACGTGTATCTCTTAAGCAGGCAGAGAAAACCCACCTGATATGCGCTCCACACAATTGAATTAGAGACGCCGTTGATTTTCTATGGGAATTGCAGAAATGACTTCTAAGCCTCAAAATAATGACTTTTTTTCCTAAGGTGGTAGGAATGAAACTCAGTGCGGGCTGGATGGGGTCCCCCCTGGGCACCGCAGACCTAAGCTTGTTTAACTCCTACCTCTTAAAGGGACCGAGAAAAAATGACCTTTTCTGCACTCCAATGTAAGTCAATGGGGCGATTTTTTGGCTATGTGCTAGAAATGAAATTCAGTGCGGATTGGATGACAGGCACCCTAGGCACCCAGGATCGGCTTTAGTTTCACGTGTATCTCTTAAGCCGGCAGAGAAAATCCACCTGATATGCGCTCCACACAATTGAATTAGAGACGCCGTTGATTTTCTATGGGAATTGCAGAAATGACTTCTAAGCCTCAAAATAATGACTTTTTTTCCTAAGGTGGTAGGAATGAAACTCAGTGCGGGCTGGATGGGGTCCCCCCTGGGCACCGCAGACCTAAGCTTGTTTAACTCCTACCTCTTAAAGGGACCGAGAAAAAATGACCTTTTCTGCACTCCAATGTAAGTCAATGGGGCGATTTTTTGGCTATGTGCTAGAAATGAAATTCAGTGCGGATTGGATGACAGGCACCCTAGGCACCCAGGATCGGCTTTAGTTTCACGTGTATCTCTTAAGCCGGCAGAGAAAATCCACCTGATATGCGCTCCACACAATTGAATAGAGACGCCATTGATTTTCTATGGGAATTGCAGAAATGACTTCTAAGCCTCAAAATAATGACTTTTTTTCCTAAGGTGGTAGGAATGAAACTCAGTGCGGGCTGGATGGGGTCCCCCCTGGGCACCGCAGACCTAAGCTTGTTTAACTCCTACCTCTTAAAGGGACCGAGAAAAAATGACCTTTTCTGCACTCCAATGTAAGTCAATGGGGCGATTTTTTGGCTATGTGCTAGAAATGAAATTCAGTGCGGATTGGATGACAGGCACCCTAGGCACCCAGGATCGGCTTTAGTTTCACGTGTATCTCTTAAGCCGGCAGAGAAAACCCACCTGATATGCGCTCCACACAATTGAATTAGAGACGCCGTTGATTTTCTATGGGAATTGCAGAAATGACTTCTAAGCCTCAAAATAATGACTTTTTTTCCTAAGGTGGTAGGAATGAAACTCAGTGCGGGCTGGATGGGGTCCCCCCTGGGCACCGCAGACCTAAGCTTGTTTAACTCCTACCTCTTAAAGGGACCGAGAAAAAATGACCTTTTCTGCACTCCAATGTAAGTCAATGGGGCGATTTTTTGGCTATGTGCTAGAAATGAAATTCAGTGCGGATTGGATGACAGGCACCCTAGGCACCCAGGATCGGCTTTAGTTTCACGTGTATCTCTTAAGCCGGCAGAGAAAATCCACCTGATATGCGCTCCACACAATTGAATAGAGACGCCATTGATTTTCTATGGGAATTGCAGAAATGACTTCTAAGCCTCAAAATAATGACTTTTTTTCCTAAGGTGGTAGGAATGAAACTCAGTGTGGGCTGGATGGGGTCCCCCTGGGCACCGCAGACCTAAGCTTGTTTAACTCCTACCTCTTAAAGGGGACCGAGAAAAAATGACCTTTTCTGCACTCCAATGTAAGTCAATGGGGCGATTTTTTGGCTATGTGCTAGAAATGAAATTCAGTGCGGATTGGATGACAGGCACCCTAGGCACCCAGGATCGGCTTTAGTTTCACGTGTATCTCTTAAGCCGGCAGAGAAAACCCACCTGATATGCGCTCCACACAATTGAATAGAGACGCCATTGATTTTCTATGGGAATTGCAGAAATGACTTCTAAGCCTCAAAATAATGACTTTTTTTCCTAAGGTGGTAGGAATGAAACTCAGTGTGGGCTGGATGGGGTCCCCCCTGGGCACCGCAGACCTAAGCTTGTTTAACTCCTACCTCTTAAAGGGACCGAGAAAAAATGACCTTTTCTGCACTCCAATGTAAGTCAATGGGGCGATTTTTTGGCTATGTGCTAGAAATGAAATTCAGGTGGGGATAATTGATCCGTCACCTTATGGGAGGTAATGGTTTATCAGTAGAATTTGTTCTGCCGTGGCAGACAATTACCAGCTTTCCCCATAGGGATAAAACATAACTTTTATTTAGATATATTAAATGTAACCGTGTTAGTGTATATACAGTGCTATAATTAAGAAATAGTCCAGTTAGTGGTTCTTTGCCTGTATTACTTTTGCAGGTGAGCCGTACTTATGCCAGTTGCCAGTTTTGACTGTATATATGTCAGCGGTCAAAAGAGAGACCCCGCTAAAGACAATGGGTCCGGCCGTGACCTGATCGATAGCGGCGGTCTCACAGGGCTAGTGTTACTATATCTTCCCGCTATAGTTGTGATTTCAATGAATATGTAGCGGTGCTCCGCTCGCTGTAGGAGCAGGGAGAGCTGTCTCTTCTGGATGCGTGCGATAGAACTATTGTGATGTTCTAGGGCAGCGTGCCCTTGTGGGCATTCAAGTGTGGGATTCCCTTGTTGAAGGTTAAATGCCTATATTCCACTTGTAATAATTATATATGCTATACTAGTTGCATGTCAATCCCGGAGGGTAAGAATTCCAGTAACACTAGATTAAATGCGATACATATTGCTATTGCATATCGTTAGGATGGAGACATAGCGTTATTATTTACAAAGATCGCTGTAAATATGTATATACAGTGTGGCAGACTGAAGGTTGCATGTGGTTAACAAAGATTGTCATATAGTTCGCAAGATAATAGCATTTGTCATGCGTCTGAGAAATGTGATCACGAGATCTAATGCTGGCGTTCGGGCGCTATGCCCTGTAGACGCTTTAGATACTGGGATCACATATTTGTTTCCGGCTACTCTGCAAATTACACTTAGTCAGATATTTACTCTGTACTTAATGAATACGGCGTAGCCCACCACTAGACTATTATTAAAAGTTTCTGCCTTGATAGACCTGACTAGTTTCGCCTGATTCTCAGGCTTTCTCAAAGGTTAGGCATTTGGGAGGGGGTGGAGCTAAGTGTGATATTTATCTCTTCTGATCGTCATAGGGCACCCCCCCGGGTCAAAACATGGGAGCCTATACGGTTTATACTTGGTAACGAGGCTTGGAGGACAGTGTGAGTACGTACACACTGATTGGAGATAATGTCAACGGTTCATGTTTGAAACCGGCGCCAAGAGATTCACAGGAACGCCTCTAGGGGGATGACGTCCTGGTATGGACTGCGCATGACGCTGGACTTGTATTCTTGACAGGTCTGATTAGACTCTAGTGCGCATGTCAAGGCACTTAGAGTTGAAATTGTTGTTGATACATGCGTTCTGCGCATGTCTTCGTACTTTGAGTCAGAGAGTGAGAAAGTTGGTCTGGACTGCGCATGTCTTGATACTTCAATTTTCGTAGGTAGATGGTCCATCCGTTCTGCATGTGTCTTTGGACTGGAAGAACGTTTTAGAGGATGGGAGACATGTATGTTTGACTATTACTAGTTTGGCTGCCGGAGGTAAGGAATTATTTGGGGTTACAACTGAGAGCAAAGTGCACGATGGTGAGTATTGTTTTATTTATTATGTAGCCATCTCTCCATTTATTAGGAGTAGTTCAGGATATCTTTATTGTGAATCGGTTATCAGTTGTGGAGACCGGTGTTTCCTCCTCTAATTGTTGTTATTACATATGCAATGCACTTTTACAGCAAGTTGGTCTGAAGTTAGTTAAAGATGGGTCCTGAGCATGTTTTGGGATGGTCATTGAAAACCTGATTATGGGATTATAATATCTGGAAATGAATAGGTGCATCGACCTGCTCAGGTTAAGTTTGTTTTCCAAGTATTAATGGTCCATTATGTGTTGACCTAAAAATAGACTGTGTTCACTAGGACTGGTTTTGCAAGAACTTATTATAAAAAAGGGGTAAAAGTGAAACCTTCATTCAGGCCGCCTGGGGATAGAGTCTTCAATCTATGAATCCACTTTGCTTCTTCTTGTAGAAGTTTTTGATCTAAATTTCCTCTTCTCGGGCCAAGTTTGATTTGCTGGATGCCCCAGAAGACTAGTCCTTTGGGGTTTCCGCCATGCTGTGTATTTATGTGACGGGCTATACTTGTTTCTGTCTTGGTTCGAATGTTGCTTAGATGCGACCCTATCCGATTTTTGAATGGTTGGATGGTTTTGCCGACATATAGGAGTCCACAAGGGCATTTTGCGGCATACACTATGCCCTTGGTCTGACAGTTGATGAACTCTCTTATCGTGTACTCATGGTTGTCCATTGGGTTGACGAAACTTTTGATTTTGGGGACGTATTTACAGTAGGTGCAGGTGCCGCAAGGGTAGGACCCCTTGAGATTTGATTTTAGCCACGTCGATGGTGTATCGCTCTTTTCTGTGTAGTGGCTGTGGACAAGGTGGTCTTTGAGATTTCTGCCCCTACGATATGTGATTTTGGGCGTAGGGGAGATGACATCTTTCAGATCCGGGTCTGCTTGTAGAATAGGCCAATACTTTGTTAGGATCTGGCGGACTTCATAGTGTGCCACATCGTAGGTGCCAATACAGCGGATTTCTTTAGATGTACTTTTAGGAATTGTTTGTCCAAGAAGTTCGTCCCGGTTGGTATGTTTTGCTCTATAGAAAGCTCTATGTAGCGTTTTCTTCGGGTACCCTCTGCTACGGAACTTTTGATATAGTGTATTGCATTCTTTCAAGAAAGTCTCTTCTGTAGAGCAGTTTCTTCTCGCACGCAGGTATTGTCCTACTGGTATCCCTCTCTTGAGGGGTGCAGGGTGGAAGCTTTTCCAATTTAGGAAGCTTGTCGTGGCTGTTGGCTTTCTATATACGTCTGTGGTGATGTTTCCCCCTTGGTCTTTACTAATTGTGAGGTCCAAGAAATTGATTTGATTATCATGTATTTCACTCGTGAGGTGCAGATTGATGTCGTTGGTATTCAATGTTCTCACGAAATTCTGGAAGGACGTTACATCTCCATCCCAAAAGATCAGGATGTCATCGATGTAACGTCCCCAGAAAATGATGTGGTCCGTGTATTGTTGAAGTTCGTCTGTGAAGACGTGGGTTGCCTCCCACCATCCTAAAAAGAGGTTCGCATAGGTGGGTGCACAGCTTGTACCCATCGCCGTACCATTTTTCTGTAAATAGTATTGTTTATTGAAAATGAAAAAGTTATGTGTAAGTATAAATTTTAGAAGGTTGAGAACAAATTGGTTATGTGGAATGAAAGAGGTCCCTCTTGTGGATAGAAAATATTGGATTGCCTTTAGGCCTGTTTCATGTCGTA
This sequence comes from Dendropsophus ebraccatus, assembly GCF_027789765.1. NCBI lineage: Eukaryota > Metazoa > Chordata > Amphibia > Anura > Hylidae > Dendropsophus > Dendropsophus ebraccatus. The sequence goes on along the minus strand of NW_027210364.1, from coordinate 35,451 downwards.
TACTAGTATACAAGGCCTCCACGTCCAGGCTGGCCAGCCTCACGCTTTGGGTCACTGTTATGTCTTGTAGTTTGGTTACTGTGGAGGTTGTATCTTTGAGAAAAGATGGAAGTGTCTCGACGAATGGATAAAGTATTTGATCTATATAGCGACTTGTGGACTCTGTAAGATTTCCATTGCCCGATATAATGGGGCGACCAGGGATTGGTGTTTTTTGTTTGTGAATTTTCGGGAGGGAGTAGAAAGTGGCTATTGTAGGAGTTGGGTTATACATCGTTTTGAATTCGGCATCGGTAATAAGCCCTTCTCCTTTTGCTCCCAAAAGTAGATCTCGAAGTTCCAGCTGGTATCCTTTAGATGGATCCGTTTTTAAAATTTCATACGTTGTTGTGTCCTTAAGTAGGCGTAGGCACATCTCTTTATATTCCAAGGTATCCATAATGACTAGGTTTCCTCCTTTATCAGAAGGTTTAATGATGATATTGTCGTTCTCTGTTAGGTTCTTCAAGGCTGATTTTTCTTGTTGTGAAAGGTTAGAAGTATGTTGAGATATTTTTCGATTAATGCTGGCTATATCATTACAGGTCAGGTTCACAAATTTGTCGATATTGTGCAGAGTTACAAGAGGTGGGGTGAAGAGTGACTTCGGTTTTAAATTGGATGCTGGGGCGGTGAACTGACTCATCCCTGTGGTGCTCTCAGATTCAAGGGCTAGTAATGCTTCTAGAGCTTCTTGTTCTCGGGCTGACAGTATTCCCGGGTTCTGTTGTTTGTTTTTGAAAAATTTATGTAGAGCCAGTTTTCGTGCAAAGAGGTTGACGTCCTTCACCCACGTAAATTCGTCGAATTTTGGGGTGGGAGTGAATGTTAGGCCTTTCTCCAATAGTTGTATTTCTTTTTCATTCAGATGAACCTTCGACAGGTTTAATATTTGTGGTTGGTCTGAGGTTGTCTCTGTTGTTTGTATGCCCATTGGCTCCTGTCCCTCAGTTGTGCTGGGCCTAAAAAATGATGTGAAGATGGTGTTGGTGGAATGTGAGTAACGTTTGTTTGTGGTTGGTATTGTATCGGACCTGGGGCTGTGAGTGTGGGTAGGACTGCAGGCGGTGGTGTTGTTCCATATTGTGCTGATAAGGGGGGACCCATGGTGAAGGGTGTTGTTGATGCCTGTGTTGATGGTTGTGAGGAGGAAGAATTGTAGGAAGTGGAAGCTGATGGTGGTCCCGTTATTTGGTGATTTTGTGGTGTTATCCCCCATGGTTGTGCGTTGGGTGCTTGTTGTTGTTGATACTTGTAGTTAGAGGGTTTCCTTTGGAATCTCCTGTTTCTGGGTTTTTGTCTCTGAAAGTTTGGATTTCCTTGAGGACGTGGGTAGTTCGTACTTTGAGGTTCCTCTTGTCCTGATAGGTCTGACTCTGAGTAGTCAGATATCGAGAATCTCTTTTGTAATTGATTGGGATTTTCTCTGTAGACCTCACCAGACTCGAAGTCTCTTTTATCTCTTATGTATTTCCTGTGTTTTCTCTCTTTTATCTCTGACTGGAATATATCCAGATGTCTTTGGAGTCTTGTCTCAAAGTTACTGAATTCAGGGTTGGAGTTAAAAAACTTTATCTGTTCAAGCTGGGTCTCAAGTTGTGCGTTGATTTTGGTAAATACAGTCCTTTCGTGTGCTAATAGATATTCTAACATTCGAATCGAGTTAGCCGTTAGCAGGTCACACCAGCCTTTCATGAAGTCTGCATCCTCTTGGTGGGAGTTTGGTTTGAGATTTATCCGTAATCCTCTGTATACTATTTTTTGTTGGATATATGTTTCCAAACTGCTTATCTCCCACCAGGATCTGATGTAATTTTTATATGTTTTTTGTAGTTCTTTGAAGGCTGTGTTGATGTCGATGCTGTTAAGCGGAAGGTCGGACAGGGAGAAAACTTGTGTGGCGGCGTTTTGTAATGATTCCACTGTTAGTTTGTTTGATAGAAAATTTGCCATAATTTGGTTTTGTAATCCTTTTTGGTCTTGCCCGAATGATTCTCGGGGTATTGGATCGATATTAAGAGTGTTATACTCTCTGGATCAGGTGGGGATAATTGATCCGTCACCTTATGGGAGGTAATGGTTTATCAGTAGAATTTGTTCTGCCGTGGCAGACAATTACCAGCTTTCCCCATAGGGATAAAACATAACTTTTATTTAGATATATTAAATGTAACCGTGTTAGTGTATATACAGTGCTATAATTAAGAAATAGTCCAGTTAGTGGTTCTTTGCCTGTATTACTTTTGCAGGTGAGCCGTACTTATGCCAGTTGCCAGTTTTGACTGTATATATGTCAGCGGTCGAAAGAGAGACCCCGCTAAAGACAATGGGTCCGGCCGTGACCTGATCGATAGCGGCGGTCTCACAGGGCTAGTGTTACTATATCTTCCCGCTATAGTTGTGATTTCAATGAATATGTAGCGGTGCTCCGCTCGCTGTAGGAGCAGGGAGAGCTGTCTCTTCTGGATGCGTGCGATAGAACTATTGTGATGTTCTAGGGCAGCGTGCCCTTGTGGGCATTCAAGTGTGGGATTCCCTTGTTGAAGGTTAAATGCCTATATTCCACTTGTAATAATTATATATGCTATACTAGTTGCATGTCAATCCCGGAGGGTAAGAATTCCAGTAACACTAGATTAAATGCGATACATATTGCTATTGCATATCGTTAGGATGGAGACATAGCGTTATTATTTACAAAGATCGCTGTAAATATGTATATACAGTGTGGCAGACTGAAGGTTGCATGTGGTTAACAAAGATTGTCATATAGTTCGCAAGATAATAGCATTTGTCATGCGTCTGAGAAATGTGATCACGAGATCTAATGCTGGCGTTCGGGCGCTATGCCCTGTAGACGCTTTAGATACTGGGATCACATATTTGTTTCCGGCTACTCTGCAAATTACACTTAGTCAGATATTTACTCTGTACTTAATGAATACGGCGTAGCCCACCACTAGACTATTATTAAAAGTTTCTGCCTTGATAGACCTGACTAGTTTCGCCTGATTCTCAGGCTTTCTCAAAGGTTAGGCATTTGGGAGGGGGTGGAGCTAAGTGTGATATTTATCTCTTCTGATCGTCATAGGGCACCCCCCCGGGTCAAAACATGGGAGCCTATACGGTTTATACTTGGTAACGAGGCTTGGAGGACAGTGTGAGTACGTACACACTGATTGGAGATAATGTCAACGGTTCATGTTTGAAACCGGCGCCAAGAGATTCACAGGAACGCCTCTAGGGGGATGACGTCCTGGTATGGACTGCGCATGACGCTGGACTTGTATTCTTGACAGGTCTGATTAGACTCTAGTGCGCATGTCAAGGCACTTAGAGTTGAAATTGTTGTTGATACATGCGTTCTGCGCATGTCTTCGTACTTTGAGTCAGAGAGTGAGAAAGTTGGTCTGGACTGCGCATGTCTTGATACTTCAATTTTCGTAGGTAGATGGTCCATCCGTTCTGCATGTGTCTTTGGACTGGAAGAACGTTTTAGAGGATGGGAGACATGTATGTTTGACTATTACTAGTTTGGCTGCCGGAGGTAAGGAATTATTTGGGGTTACAACTGAGAGCAAAGTGCACGATGGTGAGTATTGTTTTATTTATTATGTAGCCATCTCTCCATTTATTAGGAGTAGTTCAGGATATCTTTATTGTGAATCGGTTATCAGTTGTGGAGACCGGTGTTTCCTCCTCTAATTGTTGTTATTACATATGCAATGCACTTTTACAGCAAGTTGGTCTGAAGTTAGTTAAAGATGGGTCCTGAGCATGTTTTGGGATGGTCATTGAAAACCTGATTATGGGATTATAATATCTGGAAATGAATAGGTGCATCGACCTGCTCAGGTTAAGTTTGTTTTCCAAGTATTAATGGTCCATTATGTGTTGACCTAAAAATAGACTGTGTTCACTAGGACTGGTTTTGCAAGAACTTATTATAAAAAAGGGGTAAAAGTGAAACCTTCATTCAGGCCGCCTGGGGATAGAGTCTTCAATCTATGAATCCACTTTGCTTCTTCTTGTAGAAGTTTTTGATCTAAATTTCCTCTTCTCGGGCCAAGTTTGATTTGCTGGATGCCCCAGAAGACTAGTCCTTTGGGGTTTCCGCCATGCTGTGTATTTATGTGACGGGCTATACTTGTTTCTGTCTTGGTTCGAATGTTGCTTAGATGCGACCCTATCCGATTTTTGAATGGTTGGATGGTTTTGCCGACATATAGGAGTCCACAAGGGCATTTTGCGGCATACACTATGCCCTTGGTCTGACAGTTGATGAACTCTCTTATCGTGTACTCATGGTTGTCCATTGGGTTGACGAAACTTTTGATTTTGGGGACGTATTTACAGTAGGTGCAGGTGCCGCAAGGGTAGGACCCCTTGAGATTTGATTTTAGCCACGTCGATGGTGTATCGCTCTTTTCTGTGTAGTGGCTGTGGACAAGGTGGTCTTTGAGATTTCTGCCCCTACGATATGTGATTTTGGGCGTAGGGGAGATGACATCTTTCAGATCCGGGTCTGCTTGTAGAATAGGCCAATACTTTGTTAGGATCTGGCGGACTTCATAGTGTGCCACATCGTAGGTGCCAATACAGCGGATTTCTTTAGATGTACTTTTAGGAATTGTTTGTCCAAGAAGTTCGTCCCGGTTGGTATGTTTTGCTCTATAGAAAGCTCTATGTAGCGTTTTCTTCGGGTACCCTCTGCTACGGAACTTTTGATATAGTGTATTGCATTCTTTCAAGAAAGTCTCTTCTGTAGAGCAGTTTCTTCTCGCACGCAGGTATTGTCCTACTGGTATCCCTCTCTTGAGGGGTGCAGGGTGGAAGCTTTTCCAATTTAGGAAGCTTGTCGTGGCTGTTGGCTTTCTATATACGTCTGTGGTGATGTTTCCCCCTTGGTCTTTACTAATTGTGAGGTCCAAGAAATTGATTTGATTATCATGTATTTCACTCGTGAGGTGCAGATTGATGTCGTTGGTATTCAATGTTCTCACGAAATTCTGGAAGGACGTTACATCTCCATCCCAAAAGATCAGGATGTCATCGATGTAACGTCCCCAGAAAATGATGTGGTCCGTGTATTGTTGAAGTTCGTCTGTGAAGACGTGGGTTGCCTCCCACCATCCTAAAAAGAGGTTCGCATAGGTGGGTGCACAGCTTGTACCCATCGCCGTACCATTTTTCTGTAAATAGTATTGTTTATTGAAAATGAAAAAGTTATGTGTAAGTATAAATTTTAGAAGGTTGAGAACAAATTGGTTATGTGGAATGAAAGAGGTCCCTCTTGTGGATAGAAAATATTGGATTGCCTTTAGGCCTGTTTCATGTCGTATACTAGTATACAAGGCCTCCACGTCCAGGCTGGCCAGCCTCACGCTTTGGGTCACTGTTATGTCTTGTAGTTTGGTTACTGTGGAGGTTGTATCTTTGAGAAAAGATGGAAGTGTCTCGACGAATGGATAAAGTATTTGATCTATATAGCGACTTGTGGACTCTGTAAGATTTCCATTGCCCGATATAATGGGGCGACCAGGGATTGGTGTTTTTTGTTTGTGAATTTTCGGGAGGGAGTAGAAAGTGGCTATTGTAGGAGTTGGGTTATACATCGTTTTGAATTCGGCATCGGTAATAAGCCCTTCTCCTTTTGCTCCCAAAAGTAGATCTCGAAGTTCCAGCTGGTATCCTTTAGATGGATCCGTTTTTAAAATTTCATACGTTGTTGTGTCCTTAAGTAGGCGTAGGCACATCTCTTTATATTCCAAGGTATCCATAATGACTAGGTTTCCTCCTTTATCAGAAGGTTTAATGATGATATTGTCGTTCTCTGTTAGGTTCTTCAAGGCTGATTTTTCTTGTTGTGAAAGGTTAGAAGTATGTTGAGATATTTTTCGATTAATGCTGGCTATATCATTACAGGTCAGGTTCACAAATTTGTCGATATTGTGCAGAGTTACAAGAGGTGGGGTGAAGAGTGACTTCGGTTTTAAATTGGATGCTGGGGCGGTGAACTGACTCATCCCTGTGGTGCTCTCAGATTCAAGGGCTAGTAATGCTTCTAGAGCTTCTTGTTCTCGGGCTGACAGTATTCCCGGGTTCTGTTGTTTGTTTTTGAAAAATTTATGTAGAGCCAGTTTTCGTGCAAAGAGGTTGACGTCCTTCACCCACGTAAATTCGTCGAATTTTGGGGTGGGAGTGAATGTTAGGCCTTTCTCCAATAGTTGTATTTCTTTTTCATTCAGATGAACCTTCGACAGGTTTAATATTTGTGGTTGGTCTGAGGTTGTCTCTGTTGTTTGTATGCCCATTGGCTCCTGTCCCTCAGTTGTGCTGGGCCTAAAAAATGATGTGAAGATGGTGTTGGTGGAATGTGAGTAACGTTTGTTTGTGGTTGGTATTGTATCGGACCTGGGGCTGTGAGTGTGGGTAGGACTGCAGGCGGTGGTGTTGTTCCATATTGTGCTGATAAGGGGGGACCCATGGTGAAGGGTGTTGTTGATGCCTGTGTTGATGGTTGTGAGGAGGAAGAATTGTAGGAAGTGGAAGCTGATGGTGGTCCCGTTATTTGGTGATTTTGTGGTGTTATCCCCCATGGTTGTGCGTTGGGTGCTTGTTGTTGTTGATACTTGTAGTTAGAGGGTTTCCTTTGGAATCTCCTGTTTCTGGGTTTTTGTCTCTGAAAGTTTGGATTTCCTTGAGGACGTGGGTAGTTCGTACTTTGAGGTTCCTCTTGTCCTGATAGGTCTGACTCTGAGTAGTCAGATATCGAGAATCTCTTTTGTAATTGATTGGGATTTTCTCTGTAGACCTCACCAGACTCGAAGTCTCTTTTATCTCTTATGTATTTCCTGTGTTTTCTCTCTTTTATCTCTGACTGGAATATATCCAGATGTCTTTGGAGTCTTGTCTCAAAGTTACTGAATTCAGGGTTGGAGTTAAAAAACTTTATCTGTTCAAGCTGGGTCTCAAGTTGTGCGTTGATTTTGGTAAATACAGTCCTTTCGTGTGCTAATAGATATTCTAACATTCGAATCGAGTTAGCCGTTAGCAGGTCACACCAGCCTTTCATGAAGTCTGCATCCTCTTGGTGGGAGTTTGGTTTGAGATTTATCCGTAATCCTCTGTATACTATTTTTTGTTGGATATATGTTTCCAAACTGCTTATCTCCCACCAGGATCTGATGTAATTTTTATATGTTTTTTGTAGTTCTTTGAAGGCTGTGTTGATGTCGATGCTGTTAAGCGGAAGGTCGGACAGGGAGAAAACTTGTGTGGCGGCGTTTTGTAATGATTCCACTGTTAGTTTGTTTGATAGAAAATTTGCCATAATTTGGTTTTGTAATCCTTTTTGGTCTTGCCCGAATGATTCTCGGGGTATTGGATCGATATTAAGAGTGTTATACTCTCTGGATCAGGTGGGGATAATTGATCCGTCACCTTATGGGAGGTAATGGTTTATCAGTAGAATTTGTTCTGCCGTGGCAGACAATTACCAGCTTTCCCCATAGGGATAAAACATAACTTTTATTTAGATATATTAAATGTAACCGTGTTAGTGTATATACAGTGCTATAATTAAGAAATAGTCCAGTTAGTGGTTCTTTGCCTGTATTACTTTTGCAGGTGAGCCGTACTTATGCCAGTTGCCAGTTTTGACTGTATATATGTCAGCGGTCGAAAGAGAGACCCCGCTAAAGACAATGGGTCCGGCCGTGACCTGATCGATAGCGGCGGTCTCACAGGGCTAGTGTTACTATATCTTCCCGCTATAGTTGTGATTTCAATGAATATGTAGCGGTGCTCCGCTCGCTGTAGGAGCAGGGAGAGCTGTCTCTTCTGGATGCGTGCGATAGAACTATTGTGATGTTCTAGGGCAGCGTGCCCTTGTGGGCATTCAAGTGTGGGATTCCCTTGTTGAAGGTTAAATGCCTATATTCCACTTGTAATAATTATATATGCTATACTAGTTGCATGTCAATCCCGGAGGGTAAGAATTCCAGTAACACTAGATTAAATGCGATACATATTGCTATTGCATATCGTTAGGATGGAGACATAGCGTTATTATTTACAAAGATCGCTGTAAATATGTATATACAGTGTGGCAGACTGAAGGTTGCATGTGGTTAACAAAGATTGTCATATAGTTCGCAAGATAATAGCATTTGTCATGCGTCTGAGAAATGTGATCACGAGATCTAATGCTGGCGTTCGGGCGCTATGCCCTGTAGACGCTTTAGATACTGGGATCACATATTTGTTTCCGGCTACTCTGCAAATTACACTTAGTCAGATATTTACTCTGTACTTAATGAATACGGCGTAGCCCACCACTAGACTATTATTAAAAGTTTCTGCCTTGATAGACCTGACTAGTTTCGCCTGATTCTCAGGCTTTCTCAAAGGTTAGGCATTTGGGAGGGGGTGGAGCTAAGTGTGATATTTATCTCTTCTGATCGTCATAGGGCACCCCCCCGGGTCAAAACATGGGAGCCTATACGGTTTATACTTGGTAACGAGGCTTGGAGGACAGTGTGAGTACGTACACACTGATTGGAGATAATGTCAACGGTTCATGTTTGAAACCGGCGCCAAGAGATTCACAGGAACGCCTCTAGGGGGATGACGTCCTGGTATGGACTGCGCATGACGCTGGACTTGTATTCTTGACAGGTCTGATTAGACTCTAGTGCGCATGTCAAGGCACTTAGAGTTGAAATTGTTGTTGATACATGCGTTCTGCGCATGTCTTCGTACTTTGAGTCAGAGAGTGAGAAAGTTGGTCTGGACTGCGCATGTCTTGATACTTCAATTTTCGTAGGTAGATGGTCCATCCGTTCTGCATGTGTCTTTGGACTGGAAGAACGTTTTAGAGGATGGGAGACATGTATGTTTGACTATTACTAGTTTGGCTGCCGGAGGTAAGGAATTATTTGGGGTTACAACTGAGAGCAAAGTGCACGATGGTGAGTATTGTTTTATTTATTATGTAGCCATCTCTCCATTTATTAGGAGTAGTTCAGGATATCTTTATTGTGAATCGGTTATCAGTTGTGGAGACCGGTGTTTCCTCCTCTAATTGTTGTTATTACATATGCAATGCACTTTTACAGCAAGTTGGTCTGAAGTTAGTTAAAGATGGGTCCTGAGCATGTTTTGGGATGGTCATTGAAAACCTGATTATGGGATTATAATATCTGGAAATGAATAGGCAGAAATCTCAAAGACCACCTTGTCCACAGCCACTACACAGAAAAGAGCGATACACCATCGACGTGGCTAAAATCAAATCTCAAGGGGTCCTACCCTTGCGGCACCTGCACCTACTGTAAATACGTCCCCAAAATCAAAAGTTTCGTCAACCCAATGGACAACCATGAGTACACGATAAGAGAGTTCATCAACTGTCAGACCAAGGGCATAGTGTATGCCGCAAAATGCCCTTGTGGACTCCTATATGTCGGCAAAACCATCCAACCATTCAAAAATCGGATAGGGTCGCATCTAAGCAACATTCGAACCAAGACAGAAACAAGTATAGCCCGTCACATAAATACACAGCATGGCGGAAACCCCAAAGGACTAGTCTTCTGGGGCATCCAGCAAATCAAACTTGGCCCGAGAAGAGGAAATTTAGATCAAAAACTTCTACAAGAAGAAGCAAAGTGGATTCATAGATTGAAGACTCTATCCCCAGGCGGCCTGAATGAAGGTTTCACTTTTACCCCTTTTTTATAATAAGTTCTTGCAAAACCAGTCCTAGTGAACACAGTCTATTTTTAGGTCAACACATAATGGACCATTAATACTTGGAAAACAAACTTAACCTGAGCAGGTCGATGCACCTATTCATTTCCAGATATTATAATCCCATAATCAGGTTTTCAATGACCATCCCAAAACATGCTCAGGACCCATCTTTAACTAACTTCAGACCAACTTGCTGTAAAAGTGCATTGCATATGTAATAACAACAATTAGAGGAGGAAACACCGGTCTCCACAACTGATAATCGATTCACAATAAAGATATCCTGAACTACTCCTAATAAATGGAGAGATGGCTACATAATAAATAAAACAATACTCACCATCGTGCACTTTGCTCTCAGTTGTAACCCCAAATAATTCCTTACCTCCGGCAGCCAAACTAGTAATAGTCAAACATACATGTCTCCCATCCTCTAAAACGTTCTTCCAGTCCAAAGACACATGCAGAACGGATGGACCATCTACCTACGAAATTTGAAGTATCAAGACATGCGCAGTCCAGACCAACTTTCTCACTCTCTGACTCAAAGTACGAAGACATGCGCAGAACGCATGTATCAACAACAATTTCAACTCTAAGTGCCTTGACATGCGCACTAGAGTCTAATCAGACCTGTCAAGAATACAAGTCCAGCGTCATGCGCAGTCCATACCAGGACGTCATCCCCCTAGAGGCGTTCCTGTGAATCTCTTGGCGCCGGTTTCAAACATGAACCGTTGACATTATCTCCAATCAGTGTGTACGTACTCACACTGTCCTCCAAGCCTCGTTACCAAGTATAAACCGTATAGGCTCCCATGTTTTGACCCGGGGGGGTGCCCTATGACGATCAGATGAGATAAATATCACACTTAGCTCCACCCCCTCCCAAATGCCTAACCTTTGAGAAAGCCTGAGAATCAGGCGAAACTAGTCAGGTCTATCAAGGCAGAAACTTTTAATAATAGTCTAGTGGTGGGCTACGCCGTATTCATTAAGTACAGAGTAAATATCTGACTAAGTGTAATTTGCAGAGTAGCCGGAAACAAATATGTGATCCCAGTATCTAAAGCGTCTACAGGGCATAGCGCCCGAACGCCAGCATTAGATCTCGTGATCACTTTTTTCAGACGCATGACAAATGCTATTATCTTGCGAACTATATGACAATCTTTGTTAACCACATGCAACCTTCAGTTTGCCACACTGTATATACATATTTACAGCGATCTTTGTAAATAATAACGCTATGTCTCCATCCTAACGATATGCAATAGCAATATGTATCGCATTTAACCTAGTGTTACTGGAATTCTTACCCTCCGGGATTGACATGCAACTAGTATAGCATATATAATTATTACAAGTGGAATATAGGCATTTAACCTTCAACAAGGGAATCCCACACTTGAATGCCCACAAGGGCACGCTGCCCTAGAACATCACAATAGTTCTATCGCACGCATCCAGAAGAGACAGCTCTCCCTGCTCCTACAGCGAGCGGAGCACCGCTACATATTCATTGAAATCACAACTATAGCGGGAAGATATAGTAACACTAGCCCTGTGAGACCGCCGCTATCGATCAGGTCACGGCCGGACCCATTGTCTTTAGCGGGGTCTCTCTTTTGACCGCTGACATATATACAGTCAAAACTGGCAACTGGCATAAGTACGGCTCACCTGCAAAAGTAATACAGGCAAAGAACCACTAACTGGACTATTTCTTAATTATAGCACTGTATATACACTAACACGGTTACATTTAATATATCTAAATAAAAGTTATGTTTTATCCCTATGGGGAAAGCTGGTAATTGTCTGCCACGGCAGAACAAATTCTACTGATAAACCATTACCTCCCATAAGGTGACGGATCAATTATCCCCACAGAAATGAAATTCAGTGCGGATTGGATGACAGGCACCCTAGGCACCCAGGATCGGCTTTAGTTTCACGTGTATCTCTTAAGCCGGCAGAGAAAATCCACCTGATATGCGCTCCACACAATTGAATAGAGACGCCATTGATTTTCTATGGGAATTGCAGAAATGACTTCTAAGCCTCAAAATAATGACTTTTTTTCCTAAGGTGGTAGGAATGAAACTCAGTGTGGGCAGGATGGGGTCCCCCCTGGGCACCGCAGACCTAAGCTTGTTTAACTCCTACCTCTTAAAGGGACCGAGAAAAAATGACCTTTTCTGCACTCCAATGTAAGTCAATGGGGCGATTTTTTGGCTATGTGCTAGAAATGAAATTCAGTGCGGATTGGATGACAGGCACCCTAGGCACCCAGGATCGGCTTTAGTTTCACGTGTATCTCTTAAGCCGGCAGAGAAAACCCACCTGATATGCGCTCCACACAATTGAATTAGAGACGCCATTGATTTTCTATGGGAATTGCAGAAATGACTTCTAAGCCTCAAAATAATGACTTTTTTTCCTAAGGTGGTAGGAATGAAACTCAGTGTGGGCTGGATGGGGTCCCCCCTGGGCACCGCAGACCTAAGCTTGTTTAACTCCTACCTCTTAAAGGGACCGAGAAAAAATGACCTTTTCTGCACTCCAATGTAAGTCAATGGGGCGATTTTTTGGCTATGTGCTAGAAATGAAATTCAGTGCGGATTGGATGACAGGCACCCTAGGCACCCAGGATCGGCTTTAGTTTCACGTGTATCTCTTAAGGCGGCAGAGAAAATCCACCTGATATGCGCTCCACACAATTGAATAGAGACGCCATTGATTTTCTATGGGAATTGCAGAAATGACTTCTAAGCCTCAAAATAATGACTTTTTTTCCTAAGGTGGTTGGAATGAAACTCAGTGTGGGCTGGATGGGGTCCCCTCTGGGCACCGCAGACCTAAGCTTGTTTAACTCCTACCTCTTAAAGGGGCCGAGAAAAAATGACCTTTTCTGCACTCCAATGTAAGTCAATGGGGCGATTTTTTGGCTATGTGCTAGAAATGAAATTCAGTGCGGATTGGATGACAGGCACCCTAGGCACCCAGGATCGGCTTTAGTTTCACGTGTATCTCTTAAGCCGGCAGAGAAAACCCACCTGATATGCGCTCCACACAATTGAATTAGAGACGCCCTTGATTTTCTATGGGAATTGCAGAAATGACTTCTAAGCCTCAAAATAATGACTTTTTTTCCTAAGGTGGTAGGAATGAAACTCAGTGCGGGCTGGATGGGGTCCCCCCTGGGCACCGCAGACCTAAGCTTGTTTAACTCCTACCTCTTAAAGGGACCGAGAAAAAATGACCTTTTCTGCACTCCAATGTAAGTCAATGGGGCGATTTTTTAGCTATGTGCTAGAAATGAAATTCAGTGCGGATTGGATGACAGGCACCCTAGGCACCCAGGATCGGCTTTAGTTTCACGTGTATCTCTTAAGCCGGCAGAGAAAATCCACCTGATATGCGCTCCACACAATTGAATAGAGACGCCATTGATTTTCTATGGGAATTGCAGAAATGACTTCTAAGCCTCAAAATAATGACTTTTTTTCCTAAGGTGGTAGGAAAGAAACTCAGTGTGGGCAGGATGGGGTCCCCCCTGGGCACCGCAGACCTAAGCTTGTTTAACTCCTACCTCTTAAAGGGACCGAGAAAAAATGACCTTTTCTGCACTCCAATGTAAGTCAATGGGGCGATTTTTTGGCTATGTGCTAGAAATGAAATTCAGTGCGGATTGGATGACAGGCACCCTAGGCACCCAGGATCGGCTTTAGTTTCACGTGTATCTCTTAAGCCGGCAGAGAAAACCCACCTGATATGCGCTCCACACAATTGAATTAGAGACGCCATTGATTTTCTATGGGAATTGCAGAAATGACTTCTAAGCCTCAAAATAATGACTTTTTTTCCTAAGGTGGTAGGAATGAAACTCAGTGTGGGCTGGATGGGGTCCCCCTGGGCACCGCAGACCTAAGCTTGTTTAACTCCTACCTCTTAAAGGGACCGAGAAAAAATGACCTTTTCTGCACTCCAATGTAAGTCAATGGGGCGATTTTTTGGCCATGTGCTAGAAATGAAATTCAGTGCGGATTGGATGACAGGCACCCTAGGCACCCAGGATCGGCTTTAGTTTCACGTGTATCTCTTAAGCCGGCAGAGAAAACCCACCTGATATGCGCTCCACACAATTGAATTAGAGACGCCGTTGATTTTCTATGGGAATTGCAGAAATGACTTCTAAGCCTCAAAATAATGACTTTTTTTCCTAAGGTGGTAGGAATGAAACTCAGTGCGGGCTGGATGGGGTCCCCCCTGGGCACCGCAGCTCTAAGCTTGTTTAACTCCTACCTCTTAAAGGGACCGAGAAAAAATGACCTTTTCTGCACTCCAATGTAAGTCAATGGGGCGATTTTTTGGCTATGTGCTAGAAATGAAATTCAGTGCGGATTGGATGACAGGCACCCTAGGCACCCAGGATCGGCTTTAGTTTCACGTGTATCTCTTAAGGCGGCAGAGAAAATCCACCTGATATGCGCTCCACACAATTGAATAGAGACGCCATTGATTTTCCATGGGAATTGCAGAAATGACTTCTAAGCCTCAAAATAATGACTTTTTTTCCTAAGGTGGTAGGAATGAAACTCAGTGTGGGCTGGATGGGGTCCCCCCTGGGCACCGCAGACCTAAGCTTGTTTAACTCCTACCTCTTAAAGGGACCGAGAAAAAATGACCTTTTCTGCACTCCAATGTAAGTCAATGGGGCGATTTTTTGGCTATGTGCTAGAAATGAAATTCAGTGCGAATTGGATGACAGGCACCCTAGGCACCCAGGATCGGCTTTAGTTTCACGTGTATCTCTTAAGCCGGCAGAGAAAACCCACCTGATATGCGCTCCACACAATTGAATTAGAGACGCCGTTGATTTTCTATGGGAATTGCAGAAATGACTTCTAAGCCTCAAAATAATGACTTTTTTTCCTAAGGTGGTAGGAATGAAACTCAGTGCGGGCTGGATGGGGTCCCCCCTGGGCACCGCAGCTCTAAGCTTGTTTAACTCCTACCTCTTAAAGGGACCGAGAAAAAATGACCTTTTCTGCACTCCAATGTAAGTCAATGGGGCGATTTTTTGGCTATGTGCTAGAAATGAAATTCAGTGCGGATTGGATGACAGGCACCCTAGGCACCCAGGATCGGCTTTAGTTTCACGTGTATCTCTTAAGGCGGCAGAGAAAATCCACCTGATATGCGCTCCACACAATTGAATAGAGACGCCATTGATTTTCCATGGGAATTGCAGAAATGACTTCTAAGCCTCAAAATAATGACTTTTTTTCCTAAGGTGGTAGGAATGAAACTCAGTGTGGGCTGGATGGGGTCCCCCCTGGGCACCGCAGACCTAAGCTTGTTTAACTCCTACCTCTTAAAGGGGCCGAGAAAAAATGACCTTTTCTGCACTCCAATGTAAGTCAATGGGGCGATTTTTTGGCTATGTGCTAGAAATGAAATTCAGTGCGGATTGGATGACAGGCACCCTAGGCACCCAGGATCGGCTTTAGTTTCACGTGTATCTCTTAAGCCGGCAGAGAAAACCCACCTGATATGCGCTCCACACAATTGAATTAGAGACGCCCTTGATTTTCTATGGGAATTGCAGAAATGACTTCTAAGCCTCAAAATAATGACTTTTTTCCTAAGGTGGTAGGAATGAAACTCAGTGCGGGCTGGATGGGGTCCCCCCTGGGCACCGCAGACCTAAGCTTGTTTAACTCCTACCTCTTAAAGGGACCGAGAAAAAATGACCTTTTCTGCACTCCAATGTAAGTCAATGGGGCGATTTTTTTGGCTATGTGCTAGAAATGAAATTCAGTGCGGATTGGATGACAGGCACCCTAGGCACCCAGGATCGGCTTTAGTTTCACGTGTATCTCTTAAGCCGGCAGAGAAAATCCACCTGATATGCGCTCCACACAATTGAATAGAGACGCCATTGATTTTCTATGGGAATTGCAGAAATGACTTCTAAGCCTCAAAATAATGACTTTTTTTCCTAAGGTGGTAGGAATGAAACTCAGTGTGGGCAGGATGGGGTCCCCCCTGGGCACCGCAGACCTAAGCTTGTTTAACTCCTACCTCTTAAAGGGACCGAGAAAAAATGACCTTTTCTGCACTCCAATGTAAGTCAATGGGGCGATTTTTTGGCTATGTGGTAGAAATGAAATTCAGTGCGGATTGGATGACAGGCACCCTAGGCACCCAGGATCGGCTTTAGTTTCACGTGTATCTCTTAAGCCGGCAGAGAAAACCCACCTGATATGCGCTCCACACAATTGAATTAGAGACGCCATTGATTTTCTATGGGAATTGCAGAAATGACTTCTAAGCCTCAAAATAATGACTTTTTTTCCTAAGGTGGTAGGAATGAAACTCAGTGTGGGCTGGATGGGGTCCCCCCTGGGCACCGCAGACCTAAGCTTGTTTAACTCCTACCTCTTAAAGGGACCGAGAAAAAATGACCTTTTCTGCACTCCAATGTAAGTCAATGGGGCGATTTTTTGGCTATGTGCTAGAAATGAAATTCAGTGCGGATTGGATGACAGGCACCCTAGGCACCCAGGATCGGCTTTAGTTTCACGTGTATCTCTTAAGCCGGCAGAGAAAACCCACCTGATATGCGCTCCACACAATTGAATTAGAGACGCCGTTGATTTTCTATGGGAATTGCAGAAATGACTTCTAAGCCTCAAAATAATGACTTTTTTTCCTAAGGTGGTAGGAATGAAACTCAGTGCGGGCTGGATGGGGTCCCCCCTGGGCACCGCAGCTCTAAGCTTGTTTAACTCCTACCTCTTAAAGGGACCGAGAAAAAATGACCTTTTCTGCACTCCAATGTAAGTCAATGGGGCGATTTTTTGGCTATGTGCTAGAAATGAAATTCAGTGCGGATTGGATGACAGGCACCCTAGGCACCCAGGATCGGCTTTAGTTTCACGTGTATCTCTTAAGGCGGCAGAGAAAATCCACCTGATATGCGCTCCACACAATTGAATAGAGACGCCATTGATTTTCTATGGGAATTGCAGAAATGACTTCTAAGCCTCAAAATAATGACTTTTTTTCCTAAGGTGGTAGGAATGAAACTCAGTGCGGGCTGGATGGGGTCCCCCCTGGGCACCGCAGACCTAAGCTTGTTTGACTCCTACCTCTTAAAGGGGCCGAGAAAAAATGACCTTTTCTGCACTCCAATGTAAGTCAATGGGGCGATTTTTTGGCTATGTGCTAGAAATGAAATTCAGTGCGGATTGGATGACAGGCACCCTAGGCACCCAGGATCGGCTTTAGTTTCACGTGTATCTCTTAAGCCGGCAGAGAAAATCCACCTGATATGCGCTCCACACAATTGAATAGAGACGCCATTGATTTTCTATGGGAATTGCAGAAATGACTTCTAAGCCTCAAAATAATGACTTTTTTTCCTAAGGTGGTAGGAATGAAACTCAGTGTGGGCAGGATGGGGTCCCCCCTGGGCACCGCAGACCTAAGCTTGTTTAACTCCTACCTCTTAAAGGGACCGAGAAAAAATGACCTTTTCTGCACTCCAATGTAAGTCAATGGGGCGATTTTTTGGCTATGTGCTAGAAATGAAATTCAGTGCGGATTGGATGACAGGCACCCTAGGCACCCAGGATCGGCTTTAGTTTCACGTGTATCTCTTAAGCCGGCAGAGAAAACCCACCTGATATGCGCTCCACACAATTGAATTAGAGACGCCATTGATTTTCTATGGGAATTGCAGAAATGACTTCTAAGCCTCAAAATAATGACTTTTTTTCCTAAGGTGGTAGGAATGAAACTCAGTGTGGGCTGGATGGGGTCCCCCCTGGGCACCGCAGACCTAAGCTTGTTTAACTCCTACCTCTTAAAGGGACCGAGAAAAAATGACCTTTTCTGCACTCCAATGTAAGTCAATGGGGCGATTTTTTGGCTATGTGCTAGAAATGAAATTCAGTGCGGATTGGATGACAGGCACCCTAGGCACCCAGGATCGGCTTTAGTTTCACGTGTATCTCTTAAGGCGGCAGAGAAAATCCACCTGATATGCGCTCCACACAATTGAATAGAGACGCCATTGATTTTCTATGGGAATTGCAGAAATGACTTCTAAGCCTCAAAATAATGACTTTTTTTCCTAAGGTGGTAGGAATGAAACTCAGTGTGGGCTGGATGGGGTCCCCTCTGGGCACCGCAGACCTAAGCTTGTTTAACTCCTACCTCTTAAAGGGGCCGAGAAAAAATGACCTTTTCTGCACTCCAATGTAAGTCAATGGGGCGATTTTTTGGCTATGTGCTAGAAATGAAATTCAGTGCGGATTGGATGACAGGCACCCTAGGCACCCAGGATCGGCTTTAGTTTCACGTGTATCTCTTAAGCCGGCAGAGAAAACCCACCTGATATGCGCTCCACACAATTGAATTAGAGACGCCCTTGATTTTCTATGGGAATTGCAGAAATGACTTCTAAGCCTCAAAATAATGACTTTTTTCCTAAGGTGGTAGGAATGAAACTCAGTGCGGGCTGGATGGGGTCCCCCCTGGGCACCGCAGACCTAAGCTTGTTTAACTCCTACCTCTTAAAGGGACCGAGAAAAAATGACCTTTTCTGCACTCCAATGTAAGTCAATGGGGCGATTTTTTGGCTATGTGCTAGAAATGAAATTCAGTGCGGATTGGATGACAGGCACCCTAGGCACCCAGGATCGGCTTTAGTTTCACGTGTATCTCTTAAGCCGGCAGAGAAAATCCACCTGATATGCGCTCCACACAATTGAATAGAGACGCCATTGATTTTCTATGGGAATTGCAGAAATGACTTCTAAGCCTCAAAATAATGACTTTTTTTCCTAAGGTGGTAGGAATGAAACTCAGTGTGGGCAGGATGGGGTCCCCCCTGGGCACCGCAGACCTAAGCTTGTTTAACTCCTACCTCTTAAAGGGACCGAGAAAAAATGACCTTTTCTGCACTCCAATGTAAGTCAATGGGGCGATTTTTTGGCTATGTGCTAGAAATGAAATTCAGTGCGGATTGGATGACAGGCACCCTAGGCACCCAGGATCGGCTTTAGTTTCACGTGTATCTCTTAAGCCGGCAGAGAAAACCCACCTGATATGCGCTCCACACAATTGAATTAGAGACGCCATTGATTTTCTATGGGAATTGCAGAAATGACTTCTAAGCCTCAAAATAATGACTTTTTTTCCTAAGGTGGTAGGAATGAAACTCAGTGTGGGCTGGATGGGGTCCCCCCTGGGCACCGCAGACCTAAGCTTGTTTAACTCCTACCTCTTAAAGGGACCGAGAAAAAATGACCTTTTCTGCACTCCAATGTAAGTCAATGGGGCGATTTTTTGGCTATGTGCTAGAAATGAAATTCAGTGCGGATTGGATGACAGGCACCCTAGGCACCCAGGATCGGCTTTAGTTTCACGTGTATCTCTTAAGGCGGCAGAGAAAATCCACCTGATATGCGCTCCACACAATTGAATAGAGACGCCATTGATTTTCTATGGGAATTGCAGAAATGACTTCTAAGCCTCAAAATAATGACTTTTTTTTCCTAAGGTGGTAGGAATGAAACTCAGTGTGGGCTGGATGGGGTCCCCTCTGGGCACCGCAGACCTAAGCTTGTTTAACTCCTACCTCTTAAAGGGGCCGAGAAAAAATGACCTTTTCTGCACTCCAATGTAAGTCAATGGGGCGATTTTTTGGCTATGTGCTAGAAATGAAATTCAGTGCGGATTGGATGACAGGCACCCTAGGCACCCAGGATCGGCTTTAGTTTCACGTGTATCTCTTAAGCCGGCAGAGAAAACCCACCTGATATGCGCTCCACACAATTGAATTAGAGACGCCCTTGATTTTCTATGGGAATTGCAGAAATGACTTCTAAGCCTCAAAATAATGACTTTTTTCCTAAGGTGGTAGGAATGAAACTCAGTGCGGGCTGGATGGGGTCCCCCCTGGGCACCGCAGACCTAAGCTTGTTTAACTCCTACCTCTTAAAGGGACCGAGAAAAAATGACCTTTTCTGCACTCCAATGTAAGTCAATGGGGCGATTTTTTGGCTATGTGCTAGAAATGAAATTCAGTGCGGATTGGATGACAGGCACCCTAGGCACCCAGGATCGGCTTTAGTTTCACGTGTATCTTTTAAGCCGGCAGAGAAAATCCACCTGATATGCGCTCCACACAATTGAATAGAGACGCCATTGATTTTCTATGGGAATTGCAGAAATGACTTCTAAGCCTCAAAATAATGACTTTTTTTCCTAAGGTGGTAGGAATGAAACTCAGTGTGGGCAGGATGGGGTCCCCCCTGGGCACCGCAGACCTAAGCTTGTTTAACTCCTACCTCTTAAAGGGACCGAGAAAAATGACCTTTTCTGCACTCCAATGTAAGTCAATGGGGCGATTTTTTGGCTATGTGCTAGAAATGAAATTCAGTGCGGATTGGATGACAGGCACCCTAGGCACCCAGGATCGGCTTTAGTTTCACGTGTATCTCTTAAGCCGGCAGAGAAACCCACCTGATATGCGCTCCACACAATTGAATTAGAGACGCCGTTGATTTTCTATGGGAATTGCAGAAATGACTTCTAAGCCTCAAAATAATGACTTTTTTTCCTAAGGTGGTAGGAATGAAACTCAGTGCGGGCTGGATGGGGTCCCCCCTGGGCACCGCAGACCTAAGCTTGTTTAACTCCTACCTCTTAAAGGGACCGAGAAAAAATGACCTTTTCTGCACTCCAATGTAAGTCAATGGGGCGATTTTTTGGCTATGTGCTAGAAATGAAATTCAGTGCGGATTGGATGACAGGCACCCTAGGCACCCAGGATCGGCTTTAGTTTCACGTGTATCTCTTAAGCCGGCAGAGAAAACCCACCTGATATGCGCTCCACACAATTGAATAGAGACGCCGTTGATTTTCTATGGGAATTGCAGAAATGACTTCTAAGCCTCAAAATAATGACTTTTTTTCCTAAGGTGGTAGGAATGAAACTCAGTGCGGGCTGGATGGGGTCCCCCCTGGGCACCGCAGACCTAAGCTTGTTTAACTCCTACCTCTTAAAGGGACCGAGAAAAAATGACCTTTTCTGCACTCCAATGTAAGTCAATGGGGCGATTTTTTGGCTATGTGCTAGAAATGAAATTCAGTGCGGATTGGATGACAGGCACCCTAGGCACCCAGGATCGGCTTTAGTTTCACGTGTATCTCTTAAGCCGGCAGAGAAAACCCACCTGATATGCGCTCCACACAATTGAATAGAGACGCCGTTGATTTTCTATGGGAATTGCAGAAATGACTTCTAAGCCTCAAAATAATGACTTTTTTTCCTAAGGTGGTAGGAATGAAACTCAGTGCGGGCTGGATGGGGTCCCCCCTGGGCACCGCAGACCTAAGCTTGTTTAACTCCTACCTCTTAAAGGGACCGAGAAAAAATGACCTTTTCTGCACTCCAATGTAAGTCAATGGGGCGATTTTTTGGCTATGTGCTAGAAATGAAATTCAGTGCGGATTGGATGACAGGCACCCTAGGCACCCAGGATCGGCTTTAGTTTCACGTGTATCTCTTAAGCCGGCAGAGAAAACCCACCTGATATGCGCTCCACACAATTGAATAGAGACGCCGTTGATTTTCTATGGGAATTGCAGAAATGACTTCTAAGCCTCAAAATAATGACTTTTTTTCCTAAGGTGGTAGGAATGAAACTCAGTGCGGGCTGGATGGGGTCCCCCCTGGGCACCGCAGACCTAAGCTTGTTTAACTCCTACCTCTTAAAGGGACCGAGAAAAAATGACCTTTTCTGCACTCCAATGTAAGTCAATGGGGCGATTTTTTGGCTATGTGCTAGAAATGAAATTCAGTGCGGATTGGATGACAGGCACCCTAGGCACCCAGGATCGGCTTTAGTTTCACGTGTATCTCTTAAGCCGGCAGAGAAAACCCACCTGATATGCGCTCCACACAATTGAATAGAGACGCCGTTGATTTTCTATGGGAATTGCAGAAATGACTTCTAAGCCTCAAAATAATGACTTTTTTTCCTAAGGTGGTAGGAATGAAACTCAGTGCGGGCTGGATGGGGTCCCCCCTGGGCACCGCAGACCTAAGCTTGTTTAACTCCTACCTCTTAAAGGGACCGAGAAAAAATGACCTTTTCTGCACTCCAATGTAAGTCAATGGGGCGATTTTTTGGCTATGTGCTAGAAATGAAATTCAGTGCGGATTGGATGACAGGCACCCTAGGCACCCAGGATCGGCTTTAGTTTCACGTGTATCTCTTAAGCCGGCAGAGAAAACCCACCTGATATGCGCTCCACACAATTGAATAGAGACGCCGTTGATTTTCTATGGGAATTGCAGAAATGACTTCTAAGCCTCAAAATAATGACTTTTTTTCCTAAGGTGGTAGGAATGAAACTCAGTGCGGGCTGGATGGGGTCCCCCCTGGGCACCGCAGACCTAAGCTTGTTTAACTCCTACCTCTTAAAGGGACCGAGAAAAAATGACCTTTTCTGCACTCCAATGTAAGTCAATGGGGCGATTTTTTGGCTATGTGCTAGAAATGAAATTCAGTGCGGATTGGATGACAGGCACCCTAGGCACCCAGGATCGGCTTTAGTTTCACGTGTATCTCTTAAGCCGGCAGAGAAAACCCACCTGATATGCGCTCCACACAATTGAATAGAGACGCCGTTGATTTTCTATGGGAATTGCAGAAATGACTTCTAAGCCTCAAAATAATGACTTTTTTTCCTAAGGTGGTAGGAATGAAACTCAGTGCGGGCTGGATGGGGTCCCCCCTGGGCACCGCAGACCTAAGCTTGTTTAACTCCTACCTCTTAAAGGGACCGAGAAAAAATGACCTTTTCTGCACTCCAATGTAAGTCAATGGGGCGATTTTTTGGCTATGTGCTAGAAATGAAATTCAGTGCGGATTGGATGACAGGCACCCTAGGCACCCAGGATCGGCTTTAGTTTCACGTGTATCTCTTAAGCCGGCAGAGAAAACCCACCTGATATGCGCTCCACACAATTGAATAGAGACGCCGTTGATTTTCTATGGGAATTGCAGAAATGACTTCTAAGCCTCAAAATAATGACTTTTTTTCCTAAGGTGGTAGGAATGAAACTCAGTGCGGGCTGGATGGGGTCCCCCTGGGCACCGCAGACCTAAGCTTGTTTAACTCCTACCTCTTAAAGGGACCGAGAAAAAATGACCTTTTCTGCACTCCAATGTAAGTCAATGGGGCGATTTTTTGGCTATGTGCTAGAAATGAAATTCAGTGCGGATTGGATGACAGGCACCCTAGGCACCCAGGATCGGCTTTAGTTTCACGTGTATCTCTTAAGCCGGCAGAGAAAACCCACCTGATATGCGCTCCACACAATTGAATAGAGACGCCGTTGATTTTCTATGGGAATTGCAGAAATGACTTCTAAGCCTCAAAATAATGACTTTTTTTCCTAAGGTGGTAGGAATGAAACTCAGTGCGGGCTGGATGGGGTCCCCCCTGGGCACCGCAGACCTAAGCTTGTTTAACTCCTACCTCTTAAAGGGACCGAGAAAAAATGACCTTTTCTGCACTCCAATGTAAGTCAATGGGGCGATTTTTTGGCTATGTGCTAGAAATGAAATTCAGTGCGGATTGGATGACAGGCACCCTAGGCACCCAGGATCGGCTTTAGTTTCACGTGTATCTCTTAAGCCGGCAGAGAAAACCCACCTGATATGCGCTCCACACAATTGAATAGAGACGCCGTTGATTTTCTATGGGAATTGCAGAAATGACTTCTAAGCCTCAAAATAATGACTTTTTTTCCTAAGGTGGTAGGAATGAAACTCAGTGCGGGCTGGATGGGGTCCCCCCTGGGCACCGCAGACCTAAGCTTGTTTAACTCCTACCTCTTAAAGGGACCGAGAAAAAATGACCTTTTCTGCACTCCAATGTAAGTCAATGGGGCGATTTTTTGGCTATGTGCTAGAAATGAAATTCAGTGCGGATTGGATGACAGGCACCCTAGGCACCCAGGATCGGCTTTAGTTTCACGTGTATCTCTTAAGCCGGCAGAGAAAACCCACCTGATATGCGCTCCACACAATTGAATAGAGACGCCGTTGATTTTCTATGGGAATTGCAGAAATGACTTCTAAGCCTCAAAATAATGACTTTTTTTCCTAAGGTGGTAGGAATGAAACTCAGTGCGGGCTGGATGGGGTCCCCCCTGGGCACCGCAGACCTAAGCTTGTTTAACTCCTACCTCTTAAAGGGACCGAGAAAAAATGACCTTTTCTGCACTCCAATGTAAGTCAATGGGGCGATTTTTTGGCTATGTGCTAGAAATGAAATTCAGTGCGGATTGGATGACAGGCACCCTAGGCACCCAGGATCGGCTTTAGTTTCACGTGTATCTCTTAAGCCGGCAGAGAAAACCCACCTGATATGCGCTCCACACAATTGAATAGAGACGCCGTTGATTTTCTATGGGAATTGCAGAAATGACTTCTAAGCCTCAAAATAATGACTTTTTTTCCTAAGGTGGTAGGAATGAAACTCAGTGCGGGCTGGATGGGGTCCCCCTGGGCACCGCAGACCTAAGCTTGTTTAACTCCTACCTCTTAAAGGGACCGAGAAAAAATGACCTTTTCTGCACTCCAATGTAAGTCAATGGGGCGATTTTTTGGCTATGTGCTAGAAATGAAATTCAGTGCGGATTGGATGACAGGCACCCTAGGCACCCAGGATCGGCTTTAGTTTCACGTGTATCTCTTAAGCCGGCAGAGAAAACCCACCTGATATGCGCTCCACACAATTGAATAGAGACGCCGTTGATTTTCTATGGGAATTGCAGAAATGACTTCTAAGCCTCAAAATAATGACTTTTTTTCCTAAGGTGGTAGGAATGAAACTCAGTGCGGGCTGGATGGGGTCCCCCCTGGGCACCGCAGACCTAAGCTTGTTTAACTCCTACCTCTTAAAGGGACCGAGAAAAAATGACCTTTTCTGCACTCCAATGTAAGTCAATGGGGCGATTTTTTGGCTATGTGCTAGAAATGAAATTCAGTGCGGATTGGATGACAGGCACCCTAGGCACCCAGGATCGGCTTTAGTTTCACGTGTATCTCTTAAGCCGGCAGAGAAAACCCACCTGATATGCGCTCCACACAATTGAATAGAGACGCCGTTGATTTTCTATGGGAATTGCAGAAATGACTTCTAAGCCTCAAAATAATGACTTTTTTTCCTAAGGTGGTAGGAATGAAACTCAGTGCGGGCTGGATGGGGTCCCCCCTGGGCACCGCAGACCTAAGCTTGTTTAACTCCTACCTCTTAAAGGGACCGAGAAAAAATGACCTTTTCTGCACTCCAATGTAAGTCAATGGGGCGATTTTTTGGCTATGTGCTAGAAATGAAATTCAGTGCGGATTGGATGACAGGCACCCTAGGCACCCAGGATCGGCTTTAGTTTCACGTGTATCTCTTAAGCCGGCAGAGAAAACCCACCTGATATGCGCTCCACACAATTGAATAGAGACGCCGTTGATTTTCTATGGGAATTGCAGAAATGACTTCTAAGCCTCAAAATAATGACTTTTTTCCTAAGGTGGTAGGAATGAAACTCAGTGCGGGCTGGATGGGGTCCCCCCTGGGCACCGCAGACCTAAGCTTGTTTAACTCCTACCTCTTAAAGGGACCGAGAAAAAATGACCTTTTCTGCACTCCAATGTAAGTCAATGGGGCGATTTTTTGGCTATGTGCTAGAAATGAAATTCAGTGCGGATTGGATGACAGGCACCCTAGGCACCCAGGATCGGCTTTAGTTTCACGTGTATCTCTTAAGCCGGCAGAGAAAACCCACCTGATATGCGCTCCACACAATTGAATAGAGACGCCGTTGATTTTCTATGGGAATTGCAGAAATGACTTCTAAGCCTCAAAATAATGACTTTTTTTCCTAAGGTGGTAGGAATGAAACTCAGTGCGGGCTGGATGGGGTCCCCCCTGGGCACCGCAGACCTAAGCTTGTTTAACTCCTACCTCTTAAAGGGACCGAGAAAAAATGACCTTTTCTGCACTCCAATGTAAGTCAATGGGGCGATTTTTTGGCTATGTGCTAGAAATGAAATTCAGTGCGGATTGGATGACAGGCACCCTAGGCACCCAGGATCGGCTTTAGTTTCACGTGTATCTCTTAAGCCGGCAGAGAAAACCCACCTGATATGCGCTCCACACAATTGAATAGAGACGCCGTTGATTTTCTATGGGAATTGCAGAAATGACTTCTAAGCCTCAAAATAATGACTTTTTTTCCTAAGGTGGTAGGAATGAAACTCAGTGCGGGCTGGATGGGGTCCCCCCTGGGCACCGCAGACCTAAGCTTGTTTAACTCCTACCTCTTAAAGGGACCGAGAAAAAATGACCTTTTCTGCACTCCAATGTAAGTCAATGGGGCGATTTTTTGGCTATGTGCTAGAAATGAAATTCAGTGCGGATTGGATGACAGGCACCCTAGGCACCCAGGATCGGCTTTAGTTTCACGTGTATCTCTTAAGCCGGCAGAGAAAACCCACCTGATATGCGCTCCACACAATTGAATAGAGACGCCGTTGATTTTCTATGGGAATTGCAGAAATGACTTCTAAGCCTCAAAATAATGACTTTTTTTCCTAAGGTGGTAGGAATGAAACTCAGTGCGGGCTGGATGGGGTCCCCCCTGGGCACCGCAGACCTAAGCTTGTTTAACTCCTACCTCTTAAAGGGACCGAGAAAAAATGACCTTTTCTGCACTCCAATGTAAGTCAATGGGGCGATTTTTTGGCTATGTGCTAGAAATGAAATTCAGTGCGGATTGGATGACAGGCACCCTAGGCACCCAGGATCGGCTTTAGTTTCACGTGTATCTCTTAAGCCGGCAGAGAAAACCCACCTGATATGCGCTCCACACAATTGAATAGAGACGCCGTTGATTTTCTATGGGAATTGCAGAAATGACTTCTAAGCCTCAAAATAATGACTTTTTTTCCTAAGGTGGTAGGAATGAAACTCAGTGCGGGCTGGATGGGGTCCCCCCTGGGCACCGCAGACCTAAGCTTGTTTAACTCCTACCTCTTAAAGGGACCGAGAAAAAATGACCTTTTCTGCACTCCAATGTAAGTCAATGGGGCGATTTTTTGGCTATGTGCTAGAAATGAAATTCAGTGCGGATTGGATGACAGGCACCCTAGGCACCCAGGATCGGCTTTAGTTTCACGTGTATCTCTTAAGCCGGCAGAGAAAACCCACCTGATATGCGCTCCACACAATTGAATAGAGACGCCGTTGATTTTCTATGGGAATTGCAGAAATGACTTCTAAGCCTCAAAATAATGACTTTTTTTCCTAAGGTGGTAGGAATGAAACTCAGTGCGGGCTGGATGGGGTCCCCCCTGGGCACCGCAGACCTAAGCTTGTTTAACTCCTACCTCTTAAAGGGACCGAGAAAAAATGACCTTTTCTGCACTCCAATGTAAGTCAATGGGGCGATTTTTTGGCTATGTGCTAGAAATGAAATTCAGTGCGGATTGGATGACAGGCACCCTAGGCACCCAGGATCGGCTTTAGTTTCACGTGTATCTCTTAAGCCGGCAGAGAAAACCCACCTGATATGCGCTCCACACAATTGAATAGAGACGCCGTTGATTTTCTATGGGAATTGCAGAAATGACTTCTAAGCCTCAAAATAATGACTTTTTTTCCTAAGGTGGTAGGAATGAAACTCAGTGCGGGCTGGATGGGGTCCCCCCTGGGCACCGCAGACC
Organism: Dendropsophus ebraccatus; assembly: GCF_027789765.1. Lineage (NCBI taxonomy): Eukaryota > Metazoa > Chordata > Amphibia > Anura > Hylidae > Dendropsophus > Dendropsophus ebraccatus. The sequence goes on along the minus strand of NW_027210364.1, from coordinate 7,837 downwards.
TAAGCTTGTTTAACTCCTACCTCTTAAAGGGACCGAGAAAAAATGACCTTTTCTGCACTCCAATGTAAGTCAATGGGGCGATTTTTTGGCTATGTGCTAGAAATGAAATTCAGTGCGGATTGGATGACAGGCACCCTAGGCACCCAGGATCGGCTTTAGTTTCACGTGTATCTCTTAAGCCGGCAGAGAAAACCCACCTGATATGCGCTCCACACAATTGAATAGAGACGCCGTTGATTTTCTATGGGAATTGCAGAAATGACTTCTAAGCCTCAAAATAATGACTTTTTTTCCTAAGGTGGTAGGAATGAAACTCAGTGCGGGCTGGATGGGGTCCCCCCTGGGCACCGCAGACCTAAGCTTGTTTAACTCCTACCTCTTAAAGGGACCGAGAAAAAATGACCTTTTCTGCACTCCAATGTAAGTCAATGGGGCGATTTTTTGGCTATGTGCTAGAAATGAAATTCAGTGCGGATTGGATGACAGGCACCCTAGGCACCCAGGATCGGCTTTAGTTTCACGTGTATCTCTTAAGCCGGCAGAGAAAACCCACCTGATATGCGCTCCACACAATTGAATAGAGACGCCGTTGATTTTCTATGGGAATTGCAGAAATGACTTCTAAGCCTCAAAATAATGACTTTTTTTCCTAAGGTGGTAGGAATGAAACTCAGTGCGGGCTGGATGGGGTCCCCCCTGGGCACCGCAGACCTAAGCTTGTTTAACTCCTACCTCTTAAAGGGACCGAGAAAAAATGACCTTTTCTGCACTCCAATGTAAGTCAATGGGGCGATTTTTTGGCTATGTGCTAGAAATGAAATTCAGTGCGGATTGGATGACAGGCACCCTAGGCACCCAGGATCGGCTTTAGTTTCACGTGTATCTCTTAAGCCGGCAGAGAAAACCCACCTGATATGCGCTCCACACAATTGAATAGAGACGCCGTTGATTTTCTATGGGAATTGCAGAAATGACTTCTAAGCCTCAAAATAATGACTTTTTTTCCTAAGGTGGTAGGAATGAAACTCAGTGCGGGCTGGATGGGGTCCCCCCTGGGCACCGCAGACCTAAGCTTGTTTAACTCCTACCTCTTAAAGGGACCGAGAAAAAATGACCTTTTCTGCACTCCAATGTAAGTCAATGGGGCGATTTTTTGGCTATGTGCTAGAAATGAAATTCAGTGCGGATTGGATGACAGGCACCCTAGGCACCCAGGATCGGCTTTAGTTTCACGTGTATCTCTTAAGCCGGCAGAGAAAACCCACCTGATATGCGCTCCACACAATTGAATAGAGACGCCATTGATTTTCTATGGGAATTGCAGAAATGACTTCTAAGCCTCAAAATAATGACTTTTTTTCCTAAGGTGGTAGGAATGAAACTCAGTGCGGGCTGGATGGGGTCCCCCCTGGGCACCGCAGACCTAAGCTTGTTTAACTCCTACCTCTTAAAGGGACCGAGAAAAAATGACCTTTTCTGCACTCCAATGTAAGTCAATGGGGCGATTTTTTGGCTATGTGCTAGAAATGAAATTCAGTGCGGATTGGATGACAGGCACCCTAGGCACCCAGGATCGGCTTTAGTTTCACGTGTATCTCTTAAGCCGGCAGAGAAAACCCACCTGATATGCGCTCCACACAATTGAATAGAGACGCCGTTGATTTTCTATGGGAATTGCAGAAATGACTTCTAAGCCTCAAAATAATGACTTTTTTTCCTAAGGTGGTAGGAATGAAACTCAGTGCGGGCTGGATGGGGTCCCCCTGGGCACCGCAGACCTAAGCTTGTTTAACTCCTACCTCTTAAAGGGACCGAGAAAAAATGACCTTTTCTGCACTCCAATGTAAGTCAATGGGGCGATTTTTTGGCTATGTGCTAGAAATGAAATTCAGTGCGGATTGGATGACAGGCACCCTAGGCACCCAGGATCGGCTTTAGTTTCACGTGTATCTCTTAAGCCGGCAGAGAAAACCCACCTGATATGCGCTCCACACAATTGAATAGAGACGCCGTTGATTTTCTATGGGAATTGCAGAAATGACTTCTAAGCCTCAAAATAATGACTTTTTTTCCTAAGGTGGTAGGAATGAAACTCAGTGCGGGCTGGATGGGGTCCCCCTGGGCACCGCAGACCTAAGCTTGTTTAACTCCTACCTCTTAAAGGGACCGAGAAAAAATGACCTTTTCTGCACTCCAATGTAAGTCAATGGGGCGATTTTTTGGCTATGTGCTAGAAATGAAATTCAGTGCGGATTGGATGACAGGCACCCTAGGCACCCAGGATCGGCTTTAGTTTCACGTGTATCTCTTAAGCCGGCAGAGAAAACCCACCTGATATGCGCTCCACACAATTGAATAGAGACGCCGTTGATTTTCTATGGGAATTGCAGAAATGACTTCTAAGCCTCAAAATAATGACTTTTTTTCCTAAGGTGGTAGGAATGAAACTCAGTGCGGGCTGGATGGGGTCCCCCCTGGGCACCGCAGACCTAAGCTTGTTTAACTCCTACCTCTTAAAGGGACCGAGAAAAAATGACCTTTTCTGCACTCCAATGTAAGTCAATGGGGCGATTTTTTGGCTATGTGCTAGAAATGAAATTCAGTGCGGATTGGATGACAGGCACCCTAGGCACCCAGGATCGGCTTTAGTTTCACGTGTATCTCTTAAGCCGGCAGAGAAAACCCACCTGATATGCGCTCCACACAATTGAATAGAGACGCCGTTGATTTTCTATGGGAATTGCAGAAATGACTTCTAAGCCTCAAAATAATGACTTTTTTTCCTAAGGTGGTAGGAATGAAACTCAGTGCGGGCTGGATGGGGTCCCCCCTGGGCACCGCAGACCTAAGCTTGTTTAACTCCTACCTCTTAAAGGGACCGAGAAAAAATGACCTTTTCTGCACTCCAATGTAAGTCAATGGGGCGATTTTTTGGCTATGTGCTAGAAATGAAATTCAGTGCGGATTGGATGACAGGCACCCTAGGCACCCAGGATCGGCTTTAGTTTCACGTGTATCTCTTAAGCCGGCAGAGAAAACCCACCTGATATGCGCTCCACACAATTGAATAGAGACGCCGTTGATTTTCTATGGGAATTGCAGAAATGACTTCTAAGCCTCAAAATAATGACTTTTTTTCCTAAGGTGGTAGGAATGAAACTCAGTGCGGGCTGGATGGGGTCCCCCCTGGGCACCGCAGACCTAAGCTTGTTTAACTCCTACCTCTTAAAGGGACCGAGAAAAAATGACCTTTTCTGCACTCCAATGTAAGTCAATGGGGCGATTTTTTGGCTATGTGCTAGAAATGAAATTCAGTGCGGATTGGATGACAGGCACCCTAGGCACCCAGGATCGGCTTTAGTTTCACGTGTATCTCTTAAGCCGGCAGAGAAAACCCACCTGATATGCGCTCCACACAATTGAATAGAGACGCCGTTGATTTTCTATGGGAATTGCAGAAATGACTTCTAAGCCTCAAAATAATGACTTTTTTTCCTAAGGTGGTAGGAATGAAACTCAGTGCGGGCTGGATGGGGTCCCCCCTGGGCACCGCAGACCTAAGCTTGTTTAACTCCTACCTCTTAAAGGGACCGAGAAAAAATGACCTTTTCTGCACTCCAATGTAAGTCAATGGGGCGATTTTTTGGCTATGTGCTAGAAATGAAATTCAGTGCGGATTGGATGACAGGCACCCTAGGCACCCAGGATCGGCTTTAGTTTCACGTGTATCTCTTAAGCCGGCAGAGAAAACCCACCTGATATGCGCTCCACACAATTGAATAGAGACGCCGTTGATTTTCTATGGGAATTGCAGAAATGACTTCTAAGCCTCAAAATAATGACTTTTTTTCCTAAGGTGGTAGGAATGAAACTCAGTGCGGGCTGGATGGGGTCCCCCCTGGGCACCGCAGACCTAAGCTTGTTTAACTCCTACCTCTTAAAGGGACCGAGAAAAAATGACCTTTTCTGCACTCCAATGTAAGTCAATGGGGCGATTTTTTGGCTATGTGCTAGAAATGAAATTCAGTGCGGATTGGATGACAGGCACCCTAGGCACCCAGGATCGGCTTTAGTTTCACGTGTATCTCTTAAGCCGGCAGAGAAAACCCACCTGATATGCGCTCCACACAATTGAATAGAGACGCCGTTGATTTTCTATGGGAATTGCAGAAATGACTTCTAAGCCTCAAAATAATGACTTTTTTTCCTAAGGTGGTAGGAATGAAACTCAGTGCGGGCTGGATGGGGTCCCCCTGGGCACCGCAGACCTAAGCTTGTTTAACTCCTACCTCTTAAAGGGACCGAGAAAAAATGACCTTTTCTGCACTCCAATGTAAGTCAATGGGGCGATTTTTTGGCTATGTGCTAGAAATGAAATTCAGTGCGGATTGGATGACAGGCACCCTAGGCACCCAGGATCGGCTTTAGTTTCACGTGTATCTCTTAAGCCGGCAGAGAAAACCCACCTGATATGCGCTCCACACAATTGAATAGAGACGCCGTTGATTTTCTATGGGAATTGCAGAAATGACTTCTAAGCCTCAAAATAATGACTTTTTTTCCTAAGGTGGTAGGAATGAAACTCAGTGCGGGCTGGATGGGGTCCCCCCTGGGCACCGCAGACCTAAGCTTGTTTAACTCCTACCTCTTAAAGGGACCGAGAAAAAATGACCTTTTCTGCACTCCAATGTAAGTCAATGGGGCGATTTTTTGGCTATGTGCTAGAAATGAAATTCAGTGCGGATTGGATGACAGGCACCCTAGGCACCCAGGATCGGCTTTAGTTTCACGTGTATCTCTTAAGCCGGCAGAGAAAACCCACCTGATATGCGCTCCACACAATTGAATAGAGACGCCGTTGATTTTCTATGGGAATTGCAGAAATGACTTCTAAGCCTCAAAATAATGACTTTTTTTCCTAAGGTGGTAGGAATGAAACTCAGTGCGGGCTGGATGGGGTCCCCCCTGGGCACCGCAGACCTAAGCTTGTTTAACTCCTACCTCTTAAAGGGACCGAGAAAAAATGACCTTTTCTGCACTCCAATGTAAGTCAATGGGGCGATTTTTTGGCTATGTGCTAGAAATGAAATTCAGTGCGGATTGGATGACAGGCACCCTAGGCACCCAGGATCGGCTTTAGTTTCACGTGTATCTCTTAAGCCGGCAGAGAAAACCCACCTGATATGCGCTCCACACAATTGAATAGAGACGCCGTTGATTTTCTATGGGAATTGCAGAAATGACTTCTAAGCCTCAAAATAATGACTTTTTTTCCTAAGGTGGTAGGAATGAAACTCAGTGCGGGCTGGATGGGGTCCCCCTGGGCACCGCAGACCTAAGCTTGTTTAACTCCTACCTCTTAAAGGGACCGAGAAAAAATGACCTTTTCTGCACTCCAATGTAAGTCAATGGGGCGATTTTTTGGCTATGTGCTAGAAATGAAATTCAGTGCGGATTGGATGACAGGCACCCTAGGCACCCAGGATCGGCTTTAGTTTCACGTGTATCTCTTAAGCCGGCAGAGAAAACCCACCTGATATGCGCTCCACACAATTGAATAGAGACGCCGTTGATTTTCTATGGGAATTGCAGAAATGACTTCTAAGCCTCAAAATAATGACTTTTTTTCCTAAGGTGGTAGGAATGAAACTCAGTGCGGGCTGGATGGGGTCCCCCCTGGGCACCGCAGACCTAAGCTTGTTTAACTCCTACCTCTTAAAGGGACCGAGAAAAAATGACCTTTTCTGCACTCCAATGTAAGTCAATGGGGCGATTTTTTGGCTATGTGCTAGAAATGAAATTCAGTGCGGATTGGATGACAGGCACCCTAGGCACCCAGGATCGGCTTTAGTTTCACGTGTATCTCTTAAGCCGGCAGAGAAAACCCACCTGATATGCGCTCCACACAATTGAATAGAGACGCCGTTGATTTTCTATGGGAATTGCAGAAATGACTTCTAAGCCTCAAAATAATGACTTTTTTTCCTAAGGTGGTAGGAATGAAACTCAGTGCGGGCTGGATGGGGTCCCCCCTGGGCACCGCAGACCTAAGCTTGTTTAACTCCTACCTCTTAAAGGGACCGAGAAAAAATGACCTTTTCTGCACTCCAATGTAAGTCAATGGGGCGATTTTTTGGCTATGTGCTAGAAATGAAATTCAGTGCGGATTGGATGACAGGCACCCTAGGCACCCAGGATCGGCTTTAGTTTCACGTGTATCTCTTAAGCCGGCAGAGAAAACCCACCTGATATGCGCTCCACACAATTGAATAGAGACGCCGTTGATTTTCCATGGGAATTGCAGAAATGACTTCTAAGCCTCAAAATAATGACTTTTTTCCTAAGGTGGTAGGAATGAAACTCAGTGCGGGCTGGATGGGGTCCCCCCTGGGCACCGCAGACCTAAGCTTGTTTAACTCCTACCTCTTAAAGGGACCGAGAAAAAATGACCTTTTCTGCACTCCAATGTAAGTCAATGGGGCGATTTTTTGGCTATGTGCTAGAAATGAAATTCAGTGCGGATTGGATGACAGGCACCCTAGGCACCCAGGATCGGCTTTAGTTTCACGTGTATCTCTTAAGCCGGCAGAGAAAACCCACCTGATATGCGCTCCACACAATTGAATAGAGACGCCGTTGATTTTCTATGGGAATTGCAGAAATGACTTCTAAGCCTCAAAATAATGACTTTTTTTCCTAAGGTGGTAGGAATGAAACTCAGTGCGGGCTGGATGGGGTCCCCCCTGGGCACCGCAGACCTAAGCTTGTTTAACTCCTACCTCTTAAAGGGACCGAGAAAAAATGACCTTTTCTGCACTCCAATGTAAGTCAATGGGGCGATTTTTTGGCTATGTGCTAGAAATGAAATTCAGTGCGGATTGGATGACAGGCACCCTAGGCACCCAGGATCGGCTTTAGTTTCACGTGTATCTCTTAAGCCGGCAGAGAAAACCACCTGATATGCGCTCCACACAATTGAATAGAGACGCCGTTGATTTTCTATGGGAATTGCAGAAATGACTTCTAAGCCTCAAAATAATGACTTTTTTTCCTAAGGTGGTAGGAATGAAACTCAGTGCGGGCTGGATGGGGTCCCCCTGGGCACCGCAGACCTAAGCTTGTTTAACTCCTACCTCTTAAAGGGACCGAGAAAAAAATGACCTTTTCTGCACTCCAATGTAAGTCAATGGGGCGATTTTTTGGCTATGTGCTAGAAATGAAATTCAGTGCGGATTGGATGACAGGCACCCTAGGCACCCAGGATCGGCTTTAGTTTCACGTGTATCTCTTAAGCCGGCAGAGAAAACCCACCTGATATGCGCTCCACACAATTGAATAGAGACGCCGTTGATTTTCTATGGGAATTGCAGAAATGACTTCTAAGCCTCAAAATAATGACTTTTTTTCCTAAGGTGGTAGGAATGAAACTCAGTGCGGGCTGGATGGGGTCCCCCCTGGGCACCGCAGACCTAAGCTTGTTTAACTCCTACCTCTTAAAGGGACCGAGAAAAAATGACCTTTTCTGCACTCCAATGTAAGTCAATGGGGCGATTTTTTGGCTATGTGCTAGAAATGAAATTCAGTGCGGATTGGATGACAGGCACCCTAGGCACCCAGGATCGGCTTTAGTTTCACGTGTATCTCTTAAGCCGGCAGAGAAAACCCACCTGATATGCGCTCCACACAATTGAATAGAGACGCCGTTGATTTTATGGGAATTGAAGAATGACTTAAAGCCTGAAATAAATTTTTTTTAAAATGGTTGAATAAACTCGTAAGTCCCTGGTAGGAATAAAAGCAGTAACCTAAGAAAAGGGACCTAGAAAAAAGGAGAGAA
>NW_027210363.1:0-79432 GCF_027789765.1 Dendropsophus ebraccatus | reverse complement strand
ATGGTCACCGGGACGAGGTCCACTTCTCCCGGTACTGTGTCCCGGCCATAAGTGTGAGCCACACGCCCCTTTGGTGAGCTCGTAGGGGAGGACTTGGGCTATGCAGCAACACCAGAACCGAGTCTCTATCCCTTTTTTCGGGAGATATAGAGCCGCAAAGTCGGTGAAATTCCCTATGGCGATTTCAATGCATTCGACACTTAATCATTTTCCTGAAAGTTCCCTATGGAGATTCCAATGATAAATGGTCACCGGGACGAGGTCCGCTTCTCCCGGTACTGTGTCCCGGCCATAAGTGTGAGCCACACGCCCTTTGGTGAGCTCGTAGGGGAGGACTTGGGCTCTGCAGCAACACCAGAACCGAGTCTCTATCCCTTTTTTCGGGAGATATAGAGCCGCAAAGTCGGTGAAATTCCCTATGGAGATCTCAATGCATTCGACACTTAGTCATTTTCCTGAAAGTTCCCTATGGAGATTCCCATGTTAAATTTTCACCGGGACGAGGTCCACTTCTCCCGGTACTGTGACCCGGCCATAAGTGTGAGCCACACGCCCTTTGGTGAGCTCGTAGAGGAGGACTTGGGCTCTGCACCAACACCAGAAACGCGTCTCTAGCCCGAAAGGCACGCGAGATATAGAGCCGCAAAGTCGGTGAAATTTCCTATGGCGATTTCAATGCATTTGACACTTAGACGATTTTTCATGCGGTTCCGCGCATTTTGTTCCGCGGCCACGGGCCCGCCGTAGCTCCATTCCTGACACATTTTGGCACACATAAACTAGAGATACTTGGCTTTCGAATGAGCCCGGGCTCGAATTTTTCTCTCCCCGGGAAGGTACATCGGGTGGGGGCATGTCGGTTTTGGTTTTGCCGCTCCTCGGCCGTGCAAGTGCGGAGCCTGCCCTTCCTAGAGCTAAGAGCCAAGTGTCCTGGGAGCTCCGCGAGCCTATCCGCGGATCTCTAGGTGTCTTGGCCGCGGAGCGGCATCGTTCCAAAGTGCGGTCCGGCGGATTTGGACCGGGTCATGGTAACCGATTTGCCCCAAACTCCCTGGGTAGATAGCCCTACATGTACCCTTTCGAACGATGGTAGTCTTATTAGTGTGGCCCCAAGAGAACCGGAGATACGCGGGGCCAAAGTAGGTCAAGATTTGGCCGCTAAGATCCACTTTGGCCCGGTACCGAGCAGCCGCCTTTCGTGGCGTTTAAAATTAAAGCCACTCTCTTTGTAGAGGAGACTTGGGGCTCCACGAGGGTGGTGAAAGCTAGTCTCTAGCCCCAAGGGTACGGGGAGATACAGGGCCGCAAAGTCGGTCCACATTCCCTATGGCGTTTCCCATGTTAAAGTTTTCCTAAGGAGATTCCAATGATAAATGGTCACCGGGACGAAGTCCACTTCTCCCGGTTACTGTGTCCCGGCCATAAGTGTGAGCCACACGCCCTTTAATGAGCTCGTTAGAGGAGGACTTGGGCTCTGCACAAACACCAGAAAACGCGTCTCTAGCCCGAAAGGCACACGAGATATAGAGCCGCAAGTCGGTGAAATTTCCTATGGCGATTTCAATGCATTTGACACTTAGACGATTTTTCATGCGGTTCTGCGCACTTTGTTCCGCAGCCACGGGCCCGCCGTAGCTCCAATCCTGACACATTTTGGCACACATAAACTAGAGATACTTGGCTTTCGAATGAGCCCGGGCTCGAATTTTTCTCTCCCCGGGAAGGTAAATCGGGTGGGGGCATGTCGGTTTTGGTTTTGCCGCTCCTCGGCCGTGCAAGTGCGGAGCCTGCCCTTCCTAGAGCTAAGAGCCAAGTGTCCTGGGAGCTCCGCGAGCCTATCCGCGGACCTCTAGGTGCCTTGGCCGCGGAGCGGCATCGTTCCAAAGTGCGGTCCGGCGGATTTGGACCGGGTCATGGTAACCGATTTGCCCCAAACTCCCTGGGTAGATAGCCCTACATGTACCCTTTCGAACGATGGTAGTCTTATTAGTGTGGCCCCAAGAGAACCGGAGATACGCGGGGCCAAAGTAGGTCAAGATTTGGCCGCTAAGGTCCACTTTGGCCCGGTACCGAGCAGCCGCCTTTCGTGGCGTTTAAAATTAAAGCCATTTACTTTGTAGAGGAGACTTGGGGCTCCACGAGGGTGGTGAAAGCTAGTCTCTAGCCACAAGGGTTCGGGAGATACAGGGCCGCAAAGTCGGTCCACATTCCCTATGGCGTTTCCCATGTTAAAGTTTCCCTATGGAGATTCCAATGTTAAATGGTCACCGGGACGAGGTCCACTTCTCCCGGTACTGTGTCCCGGCCATAAGTGTGAGCCACACGCCCTTTGGTGAGCTCGTAGGGGAGGACTTGGGCTATGCAGCAACACCAGAACCGAGTCTCTATCCCTTTTTTCGGGAGATATAGAGCCGCAAAGTCGGTGAAATTCCCTATGGCGATTTCAATGCATTCGACACTTAATCATTTTCCTGAAAGTTCCCTATGGAGATTCCAATGATAAATGGTCACCGGGACGAGGTCCACTTCTCCCGGTACTGTGTCCCGGCCATAAGTGTGAGCCACACGCCCTTTGGTGAGCTCGTAGGGGAGGACTTGGGCTCTGCAGCAACACCAGAACCGAGTCTCTATCCCTTTTTTCGGGAGATATAGAGCCGCAAAGTCGGTGAAATTTTCTATGGCGATTTCAATGCATTCGACACTTAGTCATTTTCCTGAAAGTTCCCTATGGAGATTCCCATGTTAAATTTTCACCGGGACGAGGTCCACTTCTCCCGGTACTGTGACCCGGCCATAAGTGTGAGCCACACGCCCTTTGGTGAGCTCGTAGAGGAGGACTTGGGCTCTGCACCAACACCAGAAACGCGTCTCTAGCCCGAAAGGCACACGAGGTATAGAGCCGCAAAGTCGGTGAAATTTCCTATGGCGATTTCAATGCATTTGACACTTAGACGATTTTTCATGCGGTTCTGCGCACTTTGTTCCGCAGCCACGGGCCCGCCGTAGCTCCAATCCTGACACATTTTGGCACATAAACTAGAGATACTTGGCTTTCGAATGAGCCCGGGCTCGATTTATTCTCACCCCGGGAAGGAGCATCGGGTGGGGGCATGTCGGTTTTGGTTTTGCCGCTCCTCGTCCGTGCAAGTGCGGAGCCTGCTCTTCCTAGAGCTAAGAGCCAAGTGTCCTGGGAGCTCCGCGAGCCTATCCGCGGATCTCTAGGTGCCTTGGCCCCGGAGCGGCACCGTTCCAAAGTGCGGACCGGCGGATTTGGACCGGGTCATGGTAACCGATTTGCCCCAAACTCCCTGGGTAGATAGCCCTACATGTACCCTTTCGAACGATGGTAGTCTTATTAGTGTGGCCCCAAGAGAACCGGAGATACGCGGGGCCAAAGTAGGTCAAGATTTGGCCGCTAAGATCCACTTTGGCCCGGTACCGAGCAGCCGCCTTTCGTGGCGTTTAAAATTAAAGCCACTCTCTTTGTAGAGGAGACTTGGGGCTCCACGAGGGTGGTGAAAGCTAGTCTCTAGCCCCAAGGGTTCGGGAGATACAGGGCCGCAAAGTCGGTCCACATTCCCTATGGCGTTTCCCATGTTAAAGTTTCCCTAAGGAGATTCCAATGATAAATGGTCACCGGGACGAAGTCCACTTCTCCCGGTACTGTGTCCCGGCCATAAGTGTGAGCCACACGCCCTTTAATGAGCTCGTAGAGGAGGACTTGGGCTCTGCACCAACACCAGAAACGCGTCTCTAGCCCGAAAGGCACACGAGATATAGAGCCGCAAAGTCGGTGAAATTTCCTATGGCGATTTCAATGCATTTGACACTTAGACGATTTTTCATGCGGTTCCGCGCACTTTGTTCCGCAGCCACGGGCCCGCCGTAGCTCCAATCCTGACACATTTTGGCACACATAAACTAGAGATACTTGGCTTTCGAATGAGCCCGGGCTCGAATTTTTCTCTCCCCGGGAAGGTACATCGGGTGGGGGCATGTCGGTTTTGGTTTTGCCGCTCCTCGTCCGTGCAAGTGCGGAGCCTGCTCTTCCTAGAGCTAAGAGCCAAGTGTCCTGGGAGCTCCGCGAGCCTATCCGCGGATCTCTAGGTGCCTTGGCCGCGGAGCGGCACCGTTCCAAAGTGCGGACCGGCGGATTTGGACCGGGTCATGGTAACCGATTTGCCCCAAACTCCCTGGGTAGATAGCCCTACATGTACCCTTTCGAACGATGGTAGTCTTATTAGTGTGGCCCCAAGAGAACCGGAGATACGCGGGGCCAAAGTAGGTCAAGATTTGGCCGCTAAGATCCACTTTGGCCCGGTACCGAGCAGCCGCCTTTCGTGGCGTTTAAAATTAAAGCCACTCTCTTTGTAGAGGAGACTTGGGGCTCCACGAGGGTGGTGAAAGCTAGTCTCTAGCCCCAAGGGTACGGGAGATACAGGGCCGCAAAGTCGGTCCACATTCCCTATGGCGTTTCCCATGTTAAAGTTTCCCTAAGGAGATTCCAATGATAAATGGTCACCGGGACGAAGTCCACTTCTCCCGGTACTGTGTCCCGGCCATAAGTGTGAGCCACACGCCCTTTAATGAGCTCGTAGAGGAGGACTTGGGCTCTGCACAAACACCAGAAACGCGTCTCTAGCCCGAAAGGCACACGAGATATAGAGCCGCAAAGTCGGTGAAATTTCCTATGGCGATTTCAATGCATTTGACACTTAGACGATTTTTCATGCGGTTCTGCGCACTTTGTTCCGCAGCCACGGGCCCGCCGTAGCTCCAATCCTGACACATTTTGGCACACATAAACTAGAGATACTTGGCTTTCGAATGAGCCCGGGCTCGAATTTTTCTCTCCCCGGGAAGGTACATCGGGTGGGGGCATGTCGGTTTTTGGTTTTGCCGCTCCTCGGCCGTGCAAGTGCGGAGCCTGCCCTTCCTAGAGCTAAGAGCCAAGTGTCCTGGGAGCTCCGCGAGCCTATCCGCGGATCTCTAGGTGCCTTGGCCGCGGAGCGGCACCGTTCCAAAGTGCGGTCCGGCGGATTTGGACCGGGTCATGGTAACCGATTTGCCCCAAACTCGCTGGGTAGATAGCCCTACATGTACCCTTTCGAACGATGGTAGTCTTATTAGTGTGGCCCCAAGAGAACCGGAGATACGCGGGGCCAAAGTAGGTCAAGATTTGGCCGCTAAGGTCCACTTTGGCCCGGTACCGAGCAGCCGCCTTTCGTGGCGTTTAAAATTAAAGCCACTCACTTTGTAGAGGAGACTTGGGGCTCCACGAGGGTGGTGAAAGCTAGTCTCTAGCCACAAGGGTTCGGGAGATACAGGGCCGCAAAGTCGGTCCACATTCCCTATGGCGTTTCCCATGTTAAAGTTTCCCTATGGAGATTCCAATGTTAAATGGTCACCGGGACGAGGTCCACTTCTCCCGGTACTGTGTCCCGGCCATAAGTGTGAGCCACACGCCCTTTGGTGAGCTCGTAGGGGAGGACTTGGGCTCTGCAGCAACACCAGAACCGAGTCTCTATCCCTTTTTTCGGGAGATATAGAGCCGCAAAGTCGGTGAAATTCTCTATGGCGATTTCAATGCATTCGACACTTAGTCATTTTCCTGAAAGTTCCCTATGGAGATTCCCATGTTAAATTTTCACCGGGACGAGGTCCACTTCTCCCGGTACTGTGACCCGGCCATAAGTGTGAGCCACACGCCCTTTGGTGAGCTCGTAGAGGAGGACTTGGGCTCTGCACCAACACCAGAAACGCGTCTCTAGCCCGAAAGGCACACGAGATATAGAGCCGCAAAGTCGGTGAAATTTCCTATGGCGATTTCAATGCATTTGACACTTAGACGATTTTTCATGCGGTTCCGCGCACTTTGTTCCGCAGCCACGGGCCCGCCGTAGCTCCAATCCTGACACATTTTGGCACACATAAACTAGAGATACTTGGCTTTCGAATGAGCCCGGGCTTGAATTTTTCTCTCCCCGGGAAGGTACATCGGGTGGGGGCATGTCGGTTTTGGTTTTGCCGCTCCTCGTCCGTGCAAGTGCGGAGCCTGCTCTTCCTAGAGCTAAGAGCCAAGTGTCCTGGGAGCTCCGCGAGCCTATCCGCGGATCTCTAGGTGCCTTGGCCGCGGAGCGGCACCGTTCCAAAGTGCGGACCGGCGGATTTGGACCGGGTCATGGTAACCGATTTGCCCCAAACTCCCTGGGTAGATAGCCCTACATGTACCCTTTCGAACGATGGTAGTCTTATTAGTGTGGCCCCAAGAGAACCGGAGATACGCGGGGCCAAAGTAGGTCAAGATTTGGCCGCTAAGATCCACTTTGGCCCGGTACCGAGCAGCCGCCTTTCGTGGCGTTTAAAATTAAAGCCACTCTCTTTGTAGAGGAGACTTGGGGCTCCACGAGGGTGGTGAAAGCTAGTCTCTAGCCCCAAGGGTACGGGAGATACAGGGCCGCAAAGTCGGTCCACATTCCCTATGGCGTTTCCCATGTTAAAGTTTCCCTAAGGAGATTCCAATGATAAATGGTCACCGGGACGAAGTCCACTTCTCCCGGTACTGTGTCCCGGCCATAAGTGTGAGCCACACGCCCTTTAATGAGCTCGTAGAGGAGGACTTGGGCTCTGCACAAACACCAGAAACGCGTCTCTAGCCCGAAAGGCACACGAGATATAGAGCCGCAAAGTCGGTGAAATTTCCTATGGCGATTTCAATGCATTTGACACTTAGACGATTTTTCATGCGGTTCTGCGCACTTTGTTCCGCAGCCACGGGCCCGCCGTAGCTCCAATCCTGACACATTTTGGCACACATAAACTAGAGATACTTGGCTTTCGAATGAGCCCGGGCTCGAATTTTTCTCTCCCCGGGAAGGTACATCGGGTGGGGGCATGTCGGTTTTGGTTTTGCCGCTCCTCGTCCGTGCAAGTGCGGAGCCTGCTCTTCCTAGAGCTAAGAGCCAAGTGTCCTGGGAGCTCCGCGAGCCTATCCGCGGATCTCTAGGTGCCTTGGCCGCGGAGCGGCACCGTTCCAAAGTGCGGTCCGGCGGATTTGGACCGGGTCATGGTAACCGATTTGCCCCAAACTCCCTGGGTAGATAGCCCTACATGTACCCTTTCGAACGATGGTAGTCTTATTAGTGTGGCCCCAAGAGAACCGGAGATACGCGGGGCCAAAGTAGGTCAAGATTTGGCCGCTAAGATCCACTTTGGCCCGGTACCGAGCAGCCGCCTTTCGTGGCGTTTAAAATTAAAGTCACTCTCTTTGTAGAGGAGACTTGGGGCTCCACGAGGGTGGTGAAAGCTAGTCTCTAGCCCCAAGGGTTCGGGAGATACAGGGCCGCAAAGTCGGTCCACATTCCCTATGGCGTTTCCCATGTTAAAGTTTCCCTAAGGAGATTCCAATGATAAATGGTCACCTGGACGAAGTCCACTTCTCCCGGTACTGTGTCCCGGCCATAAGTGTGAGCCACACGCCCTTTAATGAGCTCGTAGAGGAGGACTTGGGCTCTGCACAAACACCAGAAACGCGTCTCTAGCCCGAAAGGCACACGAGATATAGAGCCGCAAAGTCGGTGAAATTTCCTATGGCGATTTCAATGCATTTGACACTTAGACGATTTTTCATGCGGTTCTGCGCACTTTGTTCCGCAGCCACGGGCCCGCCGTAGCTCCAATCCTGACACATTTTGGCACACATAAACTAGAGATACTTGGCTTTCGAATGAGCCCGGGCTCGAATTTTTCTCTCCCCGGGAAGGTACATCGGGTGGGGGCATGTCGGTTTTGGTTTTGCCGCTCCTCGGCCGTGCAAGTGCGGAGCCTGCCCTTCCTAGAGCTAAGAGCCAAGTGTCCTGGGAGCTCCGCGAGCCTATCCGCGGATCTCTAGGTGCCTTGGCCGCGGAGCGGCACCGTTCCAAAGTGCGGTCCGGCGGATTTGGACCGGGTCATGGTAACCGATTTGCCCCAAACTCCCTGGGTAGATAGCCCTACATGTACCCTTTCGAACGATGGTAGTCTTATTAGTGTGGCCCCAAGAGAACCGGAGATACGCGGGGCCAAAGTAGGTCAAGATTTGGCCGCTAAGGTCCACTTTGGCCCGGTACCGAGCAGCCGCCTTTCGTGGCGTTTAAAATTAAAGCCACTCACTTTGTAGAGGAGACTTGGGGCTCCACGATGGTGGTGAAAGCTAGTCTCTAGCCACAAGGGTTCGGGAGATACAGGGCCGCAAAGTCGGTCCACATTCCCTATGGCGTTTCCCATGTTAAAGTTTCCCTATGGAGATTCCAATGTTAAATGGTCACCGGGACGAGGTCCACTTCTCCCGGTACTGTGTCCCGGCCATAAGTGTGAGCCACACGCCCTTTGGTGAGCTCGTAGGGGAGGACTTGGGCTCTGCAGCAACACCAGAACCGAGTCTCTATCCCTTTTTTCGGGAGATATAGAGCCGCAAAGTCGGTGAAATTCTCTATGGCGATTTCAATGCATTCGACACTTAGTCATTTTCCTGAAAGTTCCCTATGGAGATTCCCATGTTAAATTTTCACCGGGACGAGGTCCACTTCTCCCGGTACTGTGACCCGGCCATAAGTGTGAGCCACACGCCCTTTGGTGAGCTCGTAGAGGAGGACTTGGGCTCTGCACCAACACCAGAAACGCGTCTCTAGCCCGAAAGGCACACGAGATATAGAGCCGCAAAGTCGGTGAAATTTCCTATGGCGATTTCAATGCATTTGACACTTAGACGATTTTTCATGCGGTTCCGCGCACTTTGTTCCGCAGCCACGGGCCCGCCGTAGCTCCCATCCTGACACATTTTGGCACACATAAACTAGAGATACTTGGCTTTCGAATGAGCCCGGGCTCGAATTTTTCTCTCCCCGGGAAGGTACATCGGGTGGGGGCATGTCGGTTTTGGTTTTGCCGCTCCTCGTCCGTGCAAGTGCGGAGCCTGCTCTTCCTAGAGCTAAGAGCCAAGTGTCCTGGGAGCTCCGCGAGCCTATCCGCGGATCTCTAGGTGCCTTGGCCGCGGAGCGGCACCGTTCCAAAGTGCGGACCGGCGGATTTGGACCGGGTCATGGTAACCGATTTGCCCCAAACTCCCTGGGTAGATAGCCCTACATGTACCCTTTCGAACGATGGTAGTCTTATTAGTGTGGCCCCAAGAGAACCGGAGATACGCGGGGCCAAAGTAGGTCAAGATTTGGCCGCTAAGATCCACTTTGGCCCGGTACCGAGCAGCCGCCTTTCGTGGCGTTTAAAATTAAAGCCACTCTCTTTGTAGAGGAGACTTGGGGCTCCACGAGGGTGGTGAAAGCTAGTCTCTAGCCCCAAGGGTACGGGAGATACAGGGCCGCAAAGTCGGTCCACATTCCCTATGGCGTTTCCCATGTTAAAGTTTCCCTAAGGAGATTCCAATGATAAATGGTCACCGGGACGAAGTCCACTTCTCCCGGTACTGTGTCCCGGCCATAAGTGTGAGCCACACGCCCTTTAATGAGCTCGTAGAGGAGGACTTGGGCTCTGCACAAACACCAGAAACGCGTCTCTAGCCCGAAAGGCACACGAGATATAGAGCCGCAAAGTCGGTGAAATTTCCTATGGCGATTTCAATGCATTTGACACTTAGACGATTTTTCATGCGGTTCTGCGCACTTTGTTCCGCAGCCACGGGCCCGCCGTAGCTCCAATCCTGACACATTTTGGCACACATAAACTAGAGATACTTGGCTTTCGAATGAGCCCGGGCTCGAATTTTTCTCTCCCCGGGAAGGTACATCGGGTGGGGGCATGTCGGTTTTGGTTTTGCCGCTCCTCGTCCGTGCAAGTGCGGAGCCTGCTCTTCCTAGAGCTAAGAGCCAAGTGTCCTGGGAGCTCCGCGAGCCTATCCGCGGATCTCTAGGTGCCTTGGCCGCGGAGCGGCACCGTTCCAAAGTGCGGTCCGGCGGATTTGGACCGGGTCATGGTAACCGATTTGCCCCAAACTCCCTGGGTAGATAGCCCTACATGTACCCTTTCGAACGATGGTAGTCTTATTAGTGTGGCCCCAAGAGAACCGGAGATACGCGGGGCCAAAGTAGGTCAAGATTTGGCCGCTAAGATCCACTTTGGCCCGGTACCGAGCAGCCGCCTTTCGTGGCGTTTAAAATTAAAGCCACTCTCTTTGTAGAGGAGACTTGGGGCTCCACGAGGGTGGTGAAAGCTAGTCTCTAGCCCCAAGGGTTCGGGAGATACAGGGCCGCAAAGTCGGTCCACATTCCCTATGGCGTTTCCCATGTTAAAGTTTCCCTATGGAGATTCCAATGTTAAATGGTCACCGGGACGAGGTCCACTTCTCCCGGTACTGTGTCCCGGCCATAAGTGTGAGCCACACGCCCTTTGGTGAGCTCGTAGGGGAGGACTTGGGCTCTGCAGCAACACCAGAAACGAGTCTCTATCCCTTTTTTCGGGAGATATAGAGCCGCAAAGTCGGTGAAATTCTCTATGGCGATTTCAATGCATTCGACACTTAGTCATTTTCCTGAAAGTTCCCTATGGAGATTCCCATGTTAAATTTTCACCGGGACGAGGTCCACTTCTCCCGGTACTGTGACCCGGCCATAAGTGTGAGCCACACGCCCTTTGGTGAGCTCGTAGAGGAGGACTTGGGCTCTGCACCAACACCAGAAACGCGTCTTGTGCAGAGCCCAAGTGTCCTGGGAGCTCCGCGAGCCTATCCGCGGATCTCTAGGTGCCTTGGCCGCGGAGCGGCACCGTTCCAAAGTGCGGTCCGGCGGATTTGGACCGGGTCATGGTAACCGATTTGCCCCAAACTCCCTGGGTAGATAGCCCTACATGTACCCTTTCGAACGATGGTAGTCTTATTAGTGTGGCCCCAAGAGAACCGGAGATACGCGGGGCCAAAGTAGGTCAAGATTTGGCCGCTAAGATCCACTTTGGCCCGGTACCGAGCAGCCGCCTTTCGTGGCGTTTAAAATTAAAGCCACTCTCTTTGTAGAGGAGACTTGGGGCTCCACGAGGGTGGTGAAAGCTAGTCTCTAGCCCCAAGGGTTCGGGAGATACAGGGCCGCAAAGTCGGTCCACATTCCCTATGGCGTTTCCCATGTTAAAGTTTCCCTAAGGAGATTCCAATGATAAATGGTCACCGGGACGAAGTCCACTTCTCCCGGTACTGTGTCCCGGCCATAAGTGTGAGCCACACGCCCTTTAATGAGCTCGTAGAGGAGGACTTGGGCTCTGCACAAACACCAGAAACGCGTCTCTAGCCCGAAAGGCACACGAGATATAGAGCCGCAAAGTCGGTGAAATTTCCTATGGCGATTTCAATGCATTTGACACTTAGACAATTTTTCATGCGGTTCTGCGCACTTTGTTCCGCAGCCACGGGCCCGCCGTAGCTCCAATCCTGACACATTTTGGCACACATAAACTAGAGATACTTGGCTTTCGAATGAGCCCGGGCTCGAATTTTTCTCTCCCCGGGAAGGTACATCGGGTGGGGGCATGTCGGTTTTGGTTTTGCCGCTCCTCGGCCGTGCAAGTGCGGAGCCTGCCCTTCCTAGAGCTAAGAGCCAAGTGTCCTGGGAGCTCCGCGAGCCTATCCGCGGATCTCTAGGTGCCTTGGCCGCGGAGCGGCACCGTTCCAAAGTGCGGTCCGGCGGATTTGGACCGGGTCATGGTAACCGATTTGCCCCAAACTCCCTGGGTAGATAGCCCTACATGTACCCTTTCGAACGATGGTAGTCTTATTAGTGTGGCCCCAAGAGAACCGGAGATACGCGGGGCCAAAGTAGGTCAAGATTTGGCCGCTAAGGTCCACTTTGGCCCGGTACCGAGCAGCCGCCTTTCGTGGCGTTTAAAATTAAAGCCACTCACTTTGTAGAGGAGACTTGGGGCTCCACGAGGGTGGTGAAAGCTAGTCTCTAGCCACAAGGGTTCGGGAGATACAGGGCCGCAAAGTCGGTCCACATTCCCTATGGCGTTTCCCATGTTAAAGTTTCCCTATGGAGATTCCAATGTTAAATGGTCACCGGGACGAGGTCCACTTCTCCCGGTACTGTGTCCCGGCCATAAGTGTGAGCCACACGCCCTTTGGTGAGCTCGTAGGGGAGGACTTGGGCTCTGCAGCAACACCAGAACCGAGTCTCTATCCCTTTTTTCGGGAGATATAGAGCCGCAAAGTCGGTGAAATTCTCTATGGCGATTTCAATGCATTCGACACTTAGTCATTTTCCTGAAAGTTCCCTATGGAGATTCCCATGTTAAATTTTCACCGGGACGAGGTCCACTTCTCCCGGTACTGTGACCCGGCCATAAGTGTGAGCCACACGCCCTTTGGTGAGCTCGTAGAGGAGGACTTGGGCTCTGCACCAACACCAGAAACGCGTCTCTAGCCCGAAAGGCACACGAGATATAGAGCCGCAAAGTCGGTGAAATTTCCTATGGCGATTTCAATGCATTTGACACTTAGACGATTTTTCATGCGGTTCCGCGCACTTTGTTCCGCAGCCACGGGCCCGCCGTAGCTCCAATCCTGACACATTTTGGCACACATAAACTAGAGATACTTGGCTTTCGAATGAGCCCGGGCTCGAATTTTTCTCTCCCCGGGAAGGTACATCGGGTGGGGGCATGTCGGTTTTGGTTTTGCCGCTCCTCGTCCGTGCAAGTGCGGAGCCTGCTCTTCCTAGAGCTAAGAGCCAAGTGTCCTGGGAGCTCCGCGAGCCTATCCGCGGATCTCTAGGTGCCTTGGCCGCGGAGCGGCACCGTTCCAAAGTGCGGACCGGCGGATTTGGACCGGGTCATGGTAACCGATTTGCCCCAAACTCCCTGGGTAGATAGCCCTACATGTACCCTTTCGAACGATGGTAGTCTTATTAGTGTGGCCCCAAGAGAACCGGAGATACGCGGGGCCAAAGTAGGTCAAGATTTGGCCGCTAAGATCCACTTTGGCCCGGTACCGAGCAGCCGCCTTTCGTGGCGTTTAAAATTAAAGCCACTCTCTTTGTAGAGGAGACTTGGGGCTCCACGAGGGTGGTGAAAGCTAGTCTCTAGCCCCAAGGGTACGGGAGATACAGGGCCGCAAAGTCGGTCCACATTCCCTATGGCGTTTCCCATGTTAAAGTTTCCCTAAGGAGATTCCAATGATAAATGGTCACCGGGACGAAGTCCACTTCTCCCGGTACTGTGTCCCGGCCATAAGTGTGAGCCACACGCCCTTTAATGAGCTCGTAAAAGGAGGACTTGGGCTCTGCACAAACACCAGAAACGCGTCTCTAGCCCGAAAGGCACACGAGATATAGAGCCGCAAAGTCGGTGAAATTTCCTATGGCGATTTCAATGCATTTGACACTTAGACGATTTTTCATGCGGTTCTGCGCACTTTGTTCCGCAGCCACGGGCCCGCCGTAGCTCCAATCCTGACACATTTTGGCACACATAAACTAGAGATACTTGGCTTTCGAATGAGCCCGGGCTCGAATTTTTCTCTCCCCGGGAAGGTACATCGGGTGGGGGCATGTCGGTTTTGGTTTTGCCGCTCCTCGTCCGTGCAAGTGCGGAGCCTGCTCTTCCTAGAGCTAAGAGCCAAGTGTCCTGGGAGCTCCGCGAGCCTATCCGCGGATCTCTAGGTGCCTTGGCCGCGGAGCGGCACCGTTCCAAAGTGCGGACCGGCTGATTTGGACCGGGTCATGGTAACCGATTTGCCCCAAACTCCCTGGGTAGATAGCCCTACATGTACCCTTTCGAACGATGGTAGTCTTATTAGTGTGGCCCCAAGAGAACCGGAGATACGCGGGGCCAAAGTAGGTCAAGATTTGGCCGCTAAGATCCACTTTGGCCCGGTACCGAGCAGCCGCCTTTCGTGGCGTTTAAAATTAAAGCCACTCTCTTTGTAGAGGAGACTTGGGGCTCCACGAGGGTGGTGAAAGCTAGTCTCTAGCCCCAAGGGTACGGGAGATACAGGGCCGCAAAGTCGGTCCACATTCCCTATGGCGTTTCCCATGTTAAAGTTTTCCTAAGGAGATTCCAATGATAAATGGTCACCGGGACGAAGTCCACTTCTCCCGGTACTGTGTCCCGGCCATAAGTGTGAGCCACACGCCCTTTAATGAGCTCGTAGAGGAGGACTTGGGCTCTGCACCAACACCAGAAACGCGTCTCTAGCCCGAAAGGCACACGAGATATAGAGCCGCAAAGTCGGTGAAATTTCCTATGGCGATTTCAATGCATTTGACACTTAGACGATTTTTCATGCGGTTCCGCGCACTTTGTTCCGCAGCCACGGGCCCGCCGTAGCTCCAATCCTGACACATTTTGGCACACATAAACTAGAGATACTTGGCTTTCGAATGAGCCCGGGCTCGAATTTTTCTCTCCCCGGGAAGGTACATCGGGTGGGGGCATGTCGGTTTTGGTTTTGCCGCTCCTCGTCCGTGCAAGTGCGGAGCCTGCTCTTCCTAGAGCTAAGAGCCAAGTGTCCTGGGAGCTCCGCGAGCCTATCCGCGGATCTCTAGGTGCCTTGGCCGCGGAGCGGCACCGTTCCAAAGTGCGGACCGGCGGATTTGGACCGGGTCATGGTAACCGATTTGCCCCAAACTCCCTGGGTAGATAGCCCTACATGTACCCTTTCGAACGATGGTAGTCTTATTAGTGTGGCCCCAAGAGAACCGGAGATACGCGGGGCCAAAGTAGGTCAAGATTTGGCCGCTAAGATCCACTTTGGCCCGGTACCGAGCAGCCGCCTTTCGTGGCGTTTAAAATTAAAGCCACTCTCTTTGTAGAGGAGACTTGGGGCTCCACGAGGGTGGTGAAAGCTAGTCTCTAGCCCCAAGGGTACGGGAGATACAGGGCCGCAAAGTCGGTCCACATTCCCTATGGCGTTTCCCATGTTAAAGTTTCCCTAAGGAGATTCCAATGATAAATGGTCACCGGGACGAAGTCCACTTCTCCCGGTACTGTGTCCCGGCCATAAGTGTGAGCCACACGCCCTTTAATGAGCTCGTAGAGGAGGACTTGGGCTCTGCACAAACACCAGAAACGCGTCTCTAGCCCGAAAGGCACACGAGATATAGAGCCGCAAAGTCGGTGAAATTTCCTATGGCGATTTCAATGCATTTGACACTTAGACGATTTTTCATGCGGTTCTGCGCACTTTGTTCCGCAGCCACGGGCCCGCCGTAGCTCCAATCCTGACACATTTTGGCACACATAAACTAGAGATACTTGGCTTTCGAATGAGCCCGGGCTCGAATTTTTCTCTCCCCGGGAAGGTACATCGGGTGGGGGCATGTCGGTTTTGGTTTTGCCGCTCCTCGGCCGTGCAAGTGCGGAGCCTGCCCTTCCTAGAGCTAAGAGCCAAGTGTCCTGGGAGCTCCGCGAGCCTATCCGCGGATCTCTAGGTGCCTTGGCCGCGGAGCGGCACCGTTCCAAAGTGCGGTCCGGCGGATTTGGACCGGGTCATGGTAACCGATTTGCCCCAAACTCGCTGGGTAGATAGCCCTACATGTACCCTTTCGAACGATGGTAGTCTTATTAGTGTGGCCCCAAGAGAACCGGAGATACGCGGGGCCAAAGTAGGTCAAGATTTGGCCGCTAAGGTCCACTTTGGCCCGGTACCGAGCAGCCGCCTTTCGTGGCGTTTAAAATTAAAGCCACTCACTTTGTAGAGGAGACTTGGGGCTCCACGAGGGTGGTGAAAGCTAGTCTCTAGCCACAAGGGTTCGGGAGATACAGGGCCGCAAAGTCGGTCCACATTCCCTATGGCGTTTCCCATGTTAAAGTTTCCCTATGGAGATTCCAATGTTAAATGGTCACCGGGACGAGGTCCACTTCTCCCGGTACTGTGTCCCGGCCATAAGTGTGAGCCACACGCCCTTTGGTGAGCTCGTAGGGGAGGACTTGGGCTCTGCAGCAACACCAGAACCGAGTCTCTATCCCTTTTTTCGGGAGATATAGAGCCGCAAAGTCGGTGAAATTCTCTATGGCGATTTCAATGCATTCGACACTTAGTCATTTTCCTGAAAGTTCCCTATGGAGATTCCCATGTTAAATTTTCACCGGGACGAGGTCCACTTCTCCCGGTACTGTGACCCGGCCATAAGTGTGAGCCACACGCCCTTTGGTGAGCTCGTAGAGGAGGACTTGGGCTCTGCAACAACACCAGAAACGCGTCTCTAGCCCGAAAGGCACACGAGATATAGAGCCGCAAAGTCGGTGAAATTTCCTATGGCGATTTCAATGCATTTGACACTTAGACGATTTTTCATGCGGTTCCGCGCACTTTGTTCCGCAGCCACGGGCCCGCCGTAGCTCCAATCCTGACACATTTTGGCACACATAAACTAGAGATACTTGGCTTTCGAATGAGCCCGGGCTTGAATTTTTCTCTCCCCGGGAAGGTACATCGGGTGGGGGCATGTCGGTTTTGGTTTTGCCGCTCCTCGTCCGTGCAAGTGCGGAGCCTGCTCTTCCTAGAGCTAAGAGCCAAGTGTCCTGGGAGCTCCGCGAGCCTATCCGCGGATCTCTAGGTGCCTTGGCCGCGGAGCGGCACCGTTCCAAAGTGCGGACCGGCGGATTTGGACCGGGTCATGGTAACCGATTTGCCCCAAACTCCCTGGGTAGATAGCCCTACATGTACCCTTTCGAACGATGGTAGTCTTATTAGTGTGGCCCCAAGAGAACCGGAGATACGCGGGGCCAAAGTAGGTCAAGATTTGGCCGCTAAGATCCACTTTGGCCCGGTACCGAGCAGCCGCCTTTCGTGGCGTTTAAAATTAAAGCCACTCTCTTTGTAGAGGAGACTTGGGGCTCCACGAGGGTGGTGAAAGCTAGTCTCTAGCCCCAAGGGTACGGGAGATACAGGGCCGCAAAGTCGGTCCACATTCCCTATGGCGTTTCCCATGTTAAAGTTTCCCTAAGGAGATTCCAATGATAAATGGTCACCGGGACGAAGTCCACTTCTCCCGGTACTGTGTCCCGGCCATAAGTGTGAGCCACACGCCCTTTAATGAGCTCGTAGAGGAGGACTTGGGCTCTGCACAAACACCAGAAACGCGTCTCTAGCCCGAAAGGCACACGAGATATAGAGCCGCAAAGTCGGTGAAATTTCCTATGGCGATTTCAATGCATTTGACACTTAGACGATTTTTCATGCGGTTCTGCGCACTTTGTTCCGCAGCCACGGGCCCGCCGTAGCTCCAATCCTGACACATTTTGGCACACATAAACTAGAGATACTTGGCTTTCGAATGAGCCCGGGCTCGAATTTTTCTCTCCCCGGGAAGGTACATCGGGTGGGGGCATGTCGGTTTTGGTTTTGCCGCTCCTCGTCCGTGCAAGTGCGGAGCCTGCTCTTCCTAGAGCTAAGAGCCAAGTGTCCTGGGAGCTCCGCGAGCCTATCCGCGGATCTCTAGGTGTCTTGGCCGCGGAGCGGCACCGTTCCAAAGTGCGGTCCGGCGGATTTGGACCGGGTCATGGTAACCGATTTGCCCCAAACTCCCTGGGTAGATAGCCCTACATGTACCCTTTCGAACGATGGTAGTCTTATTAGTGTGGCCCCAAGAGAACCGGAGATACGCGGGGCCAAAGTAGGTCAAGATTTGGCCGCTAAGATCCACTTTGGCCCGGTACCGAGCAGCCGCCTTTCGTGGCGTTTAAAATTAAAGTCACTCTCTTTGTAGAGGAGACTTGGGGCTCCACGAGGGTGGTGAAAGCTAGTCTCTAGCCCCAAGGGTTCGGGAGATACAGGGCCGCAAAGTCGGTCCACATTCCCTATGGCGTTTCCCATGTTAAAGTTTCCCTAAGGAGATTCCAATGATAAATGGTCACCGGGACGAAGTCCACTTCTCCCGGTACTGTGTCCCGGCCATAAGTGTGAGCCACACGCCCTTTAATGAGCTCGTAGAGGAGGACTTGGGCTCTGCACAAACACCAGAAACGCGTCTCTAGCCCGAAAGGCACACGAGATATAGAGCCGCAAAGTCGGTGAAATTTCCTATGGCGATTTCAATGCATTTGACACTTAGACGATTTTTCATGCGGTTCTGCGCACTTTGTTCCGCAGCCACGGGCCCGCCGTAGCTCCAATCCTGACACATTTTGGCACACATAAACTAGAGATACTTGGCTTTCGAATGAGCCCGGGCTCGAATTTTTCTCTCCCCGGGAAGGTACATCGGGTGGGGGCATGTCGGTTTTGGTTTTGCCGCTCCTCGGCCGTGCAAGTGCGGAGCCTGCCCTTCCTAGAGCTAAGAGCCAAGTGTCCTGGGAGCTCCGCGAGCCTATCCGCGGATCTCTAGGTGCCTTGGCCGCGGAGCGGCACCGTTCCAAAGTGCGGTCCGGCGGATTTGGACCGGGTCATGGTAACCGATTTGCCCCAAACTCCCTGGGTAGATAGCCCTACATGTACCCTTTCGAACGATGGTAGTCTTATTAGTGTGGCCCCAAGAGAACCGGAGATACGCGGGGCCAAAGTAGGTCAAGATTTGGCCGCTAAGGTCCACTTTGGCCCGGTACCGAGCAGCCGCCTTTCGTGGCGTTTAAAATTAAAGCCACTCACTTTGTAGAGGAGACTTGGGGCTCCACGATGGTGGTGAAAGCTAGTCTCTAGCCACAAGGGTTCGGGAGATACAGGGCCGCAAAGTCGGTCCACATTCCCTATGGCGTTTCCCATGTTAAAGTTTCCCTATGGAGATTCCAATGTTAAATGGTCACCGGGACGAGGTCCACTTCTCCCGGTACTGTGTCCCGGCCATAAGTGTGAGCCACACGCCCTTTGGTGAGCTCGTAGGGGAGGACTTGGGCTCTGCAGCAACACCAGAACCGAGTCTCTATCCCTTTTTTCGGGAGATATAGAGCCGCAAAGTCGGTGAAATTCTCTATGGCGATTTCAATGCATTCGACACTTAGTCATTTTCCTGAAAGTTCCCTATGGAGATTCCCATGTTAAATTTTCACCGGGACGAGGTCCACTTCTCCCGGTACTGTGACCCGGCCATAAGTGTGAGCCACACGCCCTTTGGTGAGCTCGTAGAGGAGGACTTGGGCTCTGCACCAACACCAGAAACGCGTCTCTAGCCCGAAAGGCACACGAGATATAGAGCCGCAAAGTCGGTGAAATTTCCTATGGCGATTTCAATGCATTTGACACTTAGACGATTTTTCATGCGGTTCCGCGCACTTTGTTCCGCAGCCACGGGCCCGCCGTAGCTCCAATCCTGACACATTTTGGCACACATAAACTAGAGATACTTGGCTTTCGAATGAGCCCGGGCTCGAATTTTTCTCTCCCCGGGAAGGTACATCGGGTGGGGGCATGTCGGTTTTGGTTTTGCCGCTCCTCGTCCGTGCAAGTGCGGAGCCTGCTCTTCCTAGAGCTAAGAGCCAAGTGTCCTGGGAGCTCCGCGAGCCTATCCGCGGATCTCTAGGTGCCTTGGCCGCGGAGCGGCACCGTTCCAAAGTGCGGACCGGCGGATTTGGACCGGGTCATGGTAACCGATTTGCCCCAAACTCCCTGGGTAGATAGCCCTACATGTACCCTTTCGAACGATGGTAGTCTTATTAGTGTGGCCCCAAGAGAACCGGAGATACGCGGGGCCAAAGTAGGTCAAGATTTGGCCGCTAAGATCCACTTTGGCCCGGTACCGAGCAGCCGCCTTTCGTGGCGTTTAAAATTAAAGCCACTCTCTTTGTAGAGGAGACTTGGGGCTCCACGAGGGTGGTGAAAGCTAGTCTCTAGCCCCAAGGGTACGGGAGATACAGGGCCGCAAAGTCGGTCCACATTCCCTATGGCGTTTCCCATGTTAAAGTTTCCCTAAGGAGATTCCAATGATAAATGGTCACCGGGACGAAGTCCACTTCTCCCGGTACTGTGTCCCGGCCATAAGTGTGAGCCACACGCCCTTTAATGAGCTCGTAGAGGAGGACTTGGGCTCTGCACAAACACCAGAAACGCGTCTCTAGCCCGAAAGGCACACGAGATATAGAGCCGCAAAGTCGGTGAAATTTCCTATGGCGATTTCAATGCATTTGACACTTAGACGATTTTTCATGCGGTTCTGCGCACTTTGTTCCGCAGCCACGGGCCCGCCGTAGCTCCAATCCTGACACATTTTGGCACACATAAACTAGAGATACTTGGCTTTCGAATGAGCCCGGGCTCGAATTTTTCTCTCCCCGGGAAGGTACATCGGGTGGGGGCATGTCAGTTTTGGTTTTGCCGCTCCTCGTCCGTGCAAGTGCGGAGCCTGCTCTTCCTAGAGCTAAGAGCCAAGTGTCCTGGGAGCTCCGCGAGCCTATCCGCGGATCTCTAGGTGCCTTGGCCGCGGAGCGGCACCGTTCCAAAGTGCGGTCCGGCGGATTTGGACCGGGTCATGGTAACCGATTTGCCCCAAACTCCCTGGGTAGATAGCCCTACATGTACCCTTTCGAACGATGGTAGTCTTATTAGTGTGGCCCCAAGAGAACCGGAGATACGCGGGGCCAAAGTAGGTCAAGATTTGGCCGCTAAGATCCACTTTGGCCCGGTACCGAGCAGCCGCCTTTCGTGGCGTTTAAAATTAAAGCCACTCTCTTTGTAGAGGAGACTTGGGGCTCCACGAGGGTGGTGAAAGCTAGTCTCTAGCCCCAAGGGTTCGGGAGATACAGGGCCGCAAAGTCGGTCCACATTCCCTATGGCGTTTCCCATGTTAAAGTTTCCCTAAGGAGATTCCAATGATAAATGGTCACCGGGACGAAGTCCACTTCTCCCGGTACTGTGTCCCGGCCATAAGTGTGAGCCACACGCCCTTTAATGAGCTCGTAGAGGAGGACTTGGGCTCTGCACAAACACCAGAAACGCGTCTCTAGCCCGAAAGGCACACGAGATATAGAGCCGCAAAGTCGGTGAAATTTCCTATGGCGATTTCAATGCATTTGACACTTAGACAATTTTTCATGCGGTTCTGCGCACTTTGTTCCGCAGCCACGGGCCCGCCGTAGCTCCAATCCTGACACATTTTGGCACACATAAACTAGAGATACTTGGCTTTCGAATGAGCCCGGGCTCGAATTTTTCTCTCCCCGGGAAGGTACATCGGGTGGGGGCATGTCGGTTTTGGTTTTGCCGCTCCTCGGCCGTGCAAGTGCGGAGCCTGCCCTTCCTAGAGCTAAGAGCCAAGTGTCCTGGGAGCTCCGCGAGCCTATCCGCGGATCTCTAGGTGCCTTGGCCGCGGAGCGGCACCGTTCCAAAGTGCGGTCCGGCGGATTTGGACCGGGTCATGGTAACCGATTTGCCCCAAACTCCCTGGGTAGATAGCCCTACATGTACCCTTTCGAACGATGGTAGTCTTATTAGTGTGGCCCCAAGAGAACCGGAGATACGCGGGGCCAAAGTAGGTCAAGATTTGGCCGCTAAGGTCCACTTTGGCCCGGTACCGAGCAGCCGCCTTTCGTGGCGTTTAAAATTAAAGCCACTCACTTTGTAGAGGAGACTTGGGGCTCCACGAGGGTGGTGAAAGCTAGTCTCTAGCCACAAGGGTTCGGGAGATACAGGGCCGCAAAGTCGGTCCACATTCCCTATGGCGTTTCCCATGTTAAAGTTTCCCTATGGAGATTCCAATGTTAAATGGTCACCGGGACGAGGTCCACTTCTCCCGGTACTGTGTCCCGGCCATAAGTGTGAGCCACACGCCCTTTGGTGAGCTCGTAGGGGAGGACTTGGGCTCTGCAGCAACACCAGAACCGAGTCTCTATCCCTTTTTTCGGGAGATATAGAGCCGCAAAGTCGGTGAAATTCTCTATGGCGATTTCAATGCATTCGACACTTAGTCATTTTCCTGAAAGTTCCCTATGGAGATTCCCATGTTAAATTTTCACCGGGACGAGGTCCACTTCTCCCGGTACTGTGACCCGGCCATAAGTGTGAGCCACACACCCTTTGGTGAGCTCGTAGAGGAGGACTTGGGCTCTGCACCAACACCAGAAACGCGTCTCTAGCCCGAAAGGCACACGAGATATAGAGCCGCAAAGTCGGTGAAATTTCCTATGGCGATTTCAATGCATTTGACACTTAGACGATTTTTCATGCGGTTCCGCGCACTTTGTTCCGCAGCCACGGGCCCGCCGTAGCTCCAATCCTGACACATTTTGGCACACATAAACTAGAGATACTTGGCTTTCGAATGAGCCCGGGCTCGAATTTTTCTCTCCCCGGGAAGGTACATCGGGTGGGGGCATGTCGGTTTTGGTTTTGCCGCTCCTCGTCCGTGCAAGTGCGGAGCCTGCTCTTCCTAGAGCTAAGAGCCAAGTGTCCTGGGAGCTCCGCGAGCCTATCCGCGGATCTCTAGGTGCCTTGGCCGCGGAGCGGCACCGTTCCAAAGTGCGGACCGGCGGATTTGGACCGGGTCATGGTAACCGATTTGCCCCAAACTCCCTGGGTAGATAGCCCTACATGTACCCTTTCGAACGATGGTAGTCTTATTAGTGTGGCCCCAAGAGAACCGGAGATACGCGGGGCCAAAGTAGGTCAAGATTTGGCCGCTAAGATCCACTTTGGCCCGGTACCGAGCAGCCGCCTTTCGTGGCGTTTAAAATTAAAGCCACTCTCTTTGTAGAGGAGACTTGGGGCTCCACGAGGGTGGTGAAAGCTAGTCTCTAGCCCCAAGGGTACGGGAGATACAGGGCCGCAAAGTCGGTCCACATTCCCTATGGCGTTTCCCATGTTAAAGTTTCCCTAAGGAGATTCCAATGATAAATGGTCACCGGGACGAAGTCCACTTCTCCCGGTACTGTGTCCCGGCCATAAGTGTGAGCCACACGCCCTTTAATGAGCTCGTAAAAGGAGGACTTGGGCTCTGCACAAACACCAGAAACGCGTCTCTAGCCCGAAAGGCACACGAGATATAGAGCCGCAAAGTCGGTGA
Source organism: Dendropsophus ebraccatus (assembly GCF_027789765.1). NCBI lineage: Eukaryota > Metazoa > Chordata > Amphibia > Anura > Hylidae > Dendropsophus > Dendropsophus ebraccatus. The sequence goes on along the minus strand of NW_027210363.1, from coordinate 56,531 downwards.
AATTTCCTATGGCGATTTCAATGCATTTGACACTTAGACGATTTTTCATGCGGTTCTGCGCACTTTGTTCCGCAGCCACGGGCCCGCCGTAGCTCCAATCCTGACACATTTTGGCACACATAAACTAGAGATACTTGGCTTTCGAATGAGCCCGGGCTCGAATTTTTCTCTCCCCGGGAAGGTACATCGGGTGGGGGCATGTCGGTTTTGGTTTTGCCGCTCCTCGTCCGTGCAAGTGCGGAGCCTGCTCTTCCTAGAGCTAAGAGCCAAGTGTCCTGGGAGCTCCGCGAGCCTATCCGCGGATCTCTAGGTGCCTTGGCCGCGGAGCGGCACCGTTCCAAACTGCGGACCGGCTGATTTGGACCGGGTCATGGTAACCGATTTGCCCCAAACTCCCTGGGTAGATAGCCCTACATGTACCCTTTCGAACGATGGTAGTCTTATTAGTGTGGCCCCAAGAGAACCGGAGATACGCGGGGCCAAAGTAGGTCAAGATTTGGCCGCTAAGATCCACTTTGGCCCGGTACCGAGCAGCCGCCTTTCGTGGCGTTTAAAATTAAAGCCACTCTCTTTGTAGAGGAGACTTGGGGCTCCACGAGGGTGGTGAAAGCTAGTCTCTAGCCCCAAGGGTACGGGAGATACAGGGCCGCAAAGTCGGTCCACATTCCCTATGGCGTTTCCCATGTTAAAGTTTCCCTAAGGAGATTCCAATGATAAATGGTCACCGGGACGAAGTCCACTTCTCCCGGTACTGTGTCCCGGCCATAAGTGTGAGCCACACGCCCTTTAATGAGCTCGTAAAAGGAGGACTTGGGCTCTGCACAAACACCAGAAACGCGTCTCTAGCCCGAAAGGCACACGAGATATAGAGCCGCAAAGTCGGTGAAATTTCCTATGGCGATTTCAATGCATTTGACACTTAGACGATTTTTCATGCGGTTCTGCGCACTTTGTTCCGCAGCCACGGGCCCGCCGTAGCTCCAATCCTGACACATTTTGGCACACATAAACTAGAGATACTTGGCTTTCGAATGAGCCCGGGCTCGAATTTTTCTCTCCCCGGGAAGGTACATCGGGTGGGGGCATGTCGGTTTTGGTTTTGCCGCTCCTCGTCCGTGCAAGTGCGGAGCCTGCTCTTCCTAGAGCTAAGAGCCAAGTGTCCTGGGAGCTCCGCGAGCCTATCCGCGGATCTCTAGGTGCCTTGGCCGCGGAGCGGCACCGTTCCAAAGTGCGGACCGGCTGATTTGGACCGGGTCATGGTAACCGATTTGCCCCAAACTCCCTGGGTAGATAGCCCTACATGTACCCTTTCGAACGATGGTAGTCTTATTAGTGTGGCCCCAAGAGAACCGGAGATACGCGGGGCCAAAGTAGGTCAAGATTTGGCCGCTAAGATCCACTTTGGCCCGGTACCGAGCAGCCGCCTTTCGTGGCGTTTAAAATTAAAGCCACTCTCTTTGTAGAGGAGACTTGGGGCTCCACGAGGGTGGTGAAAGCTAGTCTCTAGCCCCAAGGGTACGGGAGATACAGGGCCGCAAAGTCGGTCCACATTCCCTATGGCGTTTCCCATGTTAAAGTTTTCCTAAGGAGATTCCAATGATAAATGGTCACCGGGACGAAGTCCACTTCTCCCGGTACTGTGTCCCGGCCATAAGTGTGAGCCACACGCCCTTTAATGAGCTCGTAGAGGAGGACTTGGGCTCTGCACAAACACCAGAAACGCGTCTCTAGCCCGAAAGGCACACGAGATATAGAGCCGCAAAGTCGGTGAAATTTCCTATGGCGATTTCAATGCATTTGACACTTAGACGATTTTTCATGCGGTTCTGCGCACTTTGTTCCGCAGCCACGGGCCCGCCGTAGCTCCAATCCTGACACATTTTGGCACACATAAACTAGAGATACTTGGCTTTCGAATGAGCCCGGGCTCGAATTTTTCTCTCCCCGGGAAGGTACATCGGGTGGGGGCATGTCGGTTTTGGTTTTGCCGCTCCTCGGCCGTGCAAGTGCGGAGCCTGCCCTTCCTAGAGCTAAGAGCCAAGTGTCCTGGGAGCTCCGCGAGCCTATCCGCGGATCTCTAGGTGCCTTGGCCGCGGAGCGGCATCGTTCCAAAGTGCGGTCCGGCGGATTTGGACCGGGTCATGGTAACCGATTTGCCCCAAACTCCCTGGGTAGATAGCCCTACATGTACCCTTTCGAACGATGGTAGTCTTATTAGTGTGGCCCCAAGAGAACCGGAGATACGCGGGGCCAAAGTAGGTCAAGATTTGGCCGCTAAGGTCCACTTTGGCCCGGTACCGAGCAGCCGCCTTTCGTGGCGTTTAAAATTAAAGCCATTTACTTTGTAGAGGAGACTTGGGGCTCCACGAGGGTGGTGAAAGCTAGTCTCTAGCCACAAGGGTTCGGGAGATACAGGGCCGCAAAGTCGGTCCACATTCCCTATGGCGTTTCCCATGTTAAAGTTTCCCTATGGAGATTCCAATGTTAAATGGTCACCGGGACGAGGTCCACTTCTCCCGGTACTGTGTCCCGGCCATAAGTGTGAGCCACACGCCCTTTGGTGAGCTCGTAGGGGAGGACTTGGGCTATGCAGCAACACCAGAACCGAGTCTCTATCCCTTTTTTCGGGAGATATAGAGCCGCAAAGTCGGTGAAATTCCCTATGGCGATTTCAATGCATTCGACACTTAATCATTTTCCTGAAAGTTCCCTATGGAGATTCCAATGATAAATGGTCACCGGGACGAGGTCCACTTCTCCCGGTACTGTGTCCCGGCCATAAGTGTGAGCCACACGCCCTTTGGTGAGCTCGTAGGGGAGGACTTGGGCTCTGCAGCAACACCAGAACCGAGTCTCTATCCCTTTTTTTCGGGAGATATAGAGCCGCAAAGTCGGTGAAATTCCCTATGGAGATCTCAATGCATTCGACACTTAGTCATTTTCCTGAAAGTTCCCTATGGAGATTCCCATGTTAAATTTTCACCGGGACGAGGTCCACTTCTCCCGGTACTGTGACCCGGCCATAAGTGTGAGCCACACGCCCTTTGGTGAGCTCGTAGAGGAGGACTTGGGCTCTGCACCAACACCAGAAACGCGTCTCTAGCCCGAAAGGCACGCGAGATATAGAGCCGCAAAGTCGGTGAAATTTCCTATGGCGATTTCAATGCATTTGACACTTAGACGATTTTTCATGCGGTTCCGCGCATTTTGTTCCGCGGCCACGGGCCCGCCGTAGCTCCAATCCTGACACATTTTGGCACACATAAACTAGAGATACTTGGCTTTCGAATGAGCCCGGGCTCGAATTTTTCTCTCCCCGGGAAGGTACATCGGGTGGGGGCATGTCGGTTTTGGTTTTGCCGCTCCTCGGCCGTGCAAGTGCGGAGCCTGCCCTTCCTAGAGCTAAGAGCCAAGTGTCCTGGGAGCTCCGCGAGCCTATCCGCGGATCTCTAGGTGCCTTGGCCGCGGAGCGGCATCGTTCCAAAGTGCGGTCCGGCGGATTTGGACCGGGTCATGGTAACCGATTTGCCCCAAACTCCCTGGGTAGATAGCCCTACATGTACCCTTTCGAACGATGGTAGTCTTATTAGTGTGGCCCCAAGAGAACCGGAGATACGCGGGGCCAAAGTAGGTCAAGATTTGGCCGCTAAGATCCACTTTGGCCCGGTACCGAGCAGCCGCCTTTCGTGGCGTTTAAAATTAAAGCCACTCTCTTTGTAGAGGAGACTTGGGGCTCCACGAGGGTGGTGAAAGCTAGTCTCTAGCCCCAAGGGTACGGGAGATACAGGGCCGCAAAGTCGGTCCACATTCCCTATGGCGTTTCCCATGTTAAAGTTTTCCTAAGGAGATTCCAATGATAAATGGTCACCGGGACGAAGTCCACTTCTCCCGGTACTGTGTCCCGGCCATAAGTGTGAGCCACACGCCCTTTAATGAGCTCGTAGAGGAGGACTTGGGCTCTGCACAAACACCAGAAACGCGTCTCTAGCCCGAAAGGCACACGAGATATAGAGCCGCAAAGTCGGTGAAATTTCCTATGGCGATTTCAATGCATTTGACACTTAGACGATTTTTCATGCGGTTCTGCGCACTTTGTTCCGCAGCCACGGGCCCGCCGTAGCTCCAATCCTGACACATTTTGGCACACATAAACTAGAGATACTTGGCTTTCGAATGAGCCCGGGCTCGAATTTTTCTCTCCCCGGGAAGGTACATCGGGTGGGGGCATGTCGGTTTTGGTTTTGCCGCTCCTCGTCCGTGCAAGTGCGGAGCCTGCTCTTCCTAGAGCTAAGAGCCAAGTGTCCTGGGAGCTCCGCGAGCCTATCCGCGGATCTCTAGGTGCCTTGGCCGCGGAGCGGCACCGTTCCAAAGTGCGGACCGGCGGATTTGGACCGGGTCATGGTAACCGATTTGCCCCAAACTCCCTGGGTAGATAGCCCTACATGTACCCTTTCGAACGATGGTAGTCTTATTAGTGTGGCCCCAAGAGAACCGGAGATACGCGGGGCCAAAGTAGGTCAAGATTTGGCCGCTAAGATCCACTTTGGCCCGGTACCGAGCAGCCGCCTTTCGTGGCGTTTAAAATTAAAGCCACTCTCTTTGTAGAGGAGACTTGGGGCTCCACGAGGGTGGTGAAAGCTAGTCTCTAGCCCCAAGGGTACGGGAGATACAGGGCCGCAAAGTCGGTCCACATTCCCTATGGCGTTTCCCATGTTAAAGTTTCCCTAAGGAGATTCCAATGATAAATGGTCACCGGGACGAAGTCCACTTCTCCCGGTACTGTGTCCCGGCCATAAGTGTGAGCCACACGCCCTTTAATGAGCTCGTAGAGGAGGACTTGGGCTCTGCACAAACACCAGAAACGCGTCTCTAGCCCGAAAGGCACACGAGATATAGAGCCGCAAAGTCGGTGAAATTTCCTATGGCGATTTCAATGCATTTGACACTTAGACGATTTTTCATGCGGTTCTGCGCACTTTGTTCCGCAGCCACGGGCCCGCCGTAGCTCCAATCCTGACACATTTTGGCACACATAAACTAGAGATACTTGGCTTTCGAATGAGCCCGGGCTCGAATTTTTCTCTCCCCGGGAAGGTACATCGGGTGGGGGCATGTCGGTTTTGGTTTTGCCGCTCCTCGTCCGTGCAAGTGCGGAGCCTGCTCTTCCTAGAGCTAAGAGCCAAGTGTCCTGGGAGCTCCGCGAGCCTATCCGCGGATCTCTAGGTGCCTTGGCCGCGGAGCGGCACCGTTCCAAAGTGCGGTCCGGCGGATTTGGACCGGGTCATGGTAACCGATTTGCCCCAAACTCCCTGGGTAGATAGCCCTACATGTACCCTTTCGAACGATGGTAGTCTTATTAGTGTGGCCCCAAGAGAACCGGAGATACGCGGGGCCAAAGTAGGTCAAGATTTGGCCGCTAAGATCCACTTTGGCCCGGTACCGAGCAGCCGCCTTTCGTGGCGTTTAAAATTAAAGCCACTCTCTTTGTAGAGGAGACTTGGGGCTCCACGAGGGTGGTGAAAGCTAGTCTCTAGCCCCAAGGGTTCGGGAGATACAGGGCCGCAAAGTCGGTCCACATTCCCTATGGCGTTTCCCATGTTAAAGTTTCCCTAAGGAGATTCCAATGATAAATGGTCACCGGGACGAAGTCCACTTCTCCCGGTACTGTGTCCCGGCCATAAGTGTGAGCCACACGCCCTTTAATGAGCTCGTAGAGGAGGACTTGGGCTCTGCACAAACACCAGAAACGCGTCTCTAGCCCGAAAGGCACACGAGATATAGAGCCGCAAAGTCGGTGAAATTTCCTATGGCGATTTCAATGCATTTGACACTTAGACAATTTTTCATGCGGTTCTGCGCACTTTGTTCCGCAGCCACGGGCCCGCCGTAGCTCCAATCCTGACACATTTTGGCACACATAAACTAGAGATACTTGGCTTTCGAATGAGCCCGGGCTCGAATTTTTCTCTCCCCGGGAAGGTACATCGGGTGGGGGCATGTCGGTTTTGGTTTTGCCGCTCCTCGGCCGTGCAAGTGCGGAGCCTGCCCTTCCTAGAGCTAAGAGCCAAGTGTCCTGGGAGCTCCGCGAGCCTATCCGCGGATCTCTAGGTGCCTTGGCCGCGGAGCGGCACCGTTCCAAAGTGCGGTCCGGCGGATTTGGACCGGGTCATGGTAACCGATTTGCCCCAAACTCCCTGGGTAGATAGCCCTACATGTACCCTTTCGAACGATGGTAGTCTTATTAGTGTGGCCCCAAGAGAACCGGAGATACGCGGGGCCAAAGTAGGTCAAGATTTGGCCGCTAAGGTCCACTTTGGCCCGGTACCGAGCAGCCGCCTTTCGTGGCGTTTAAAATTAAAGCCACTCACTTTGTAGAGGAGACTTGGGGCTCCACGAGGGTGGTGAAAGCTAGTCTCTAGCCACAAGGGTTCGGGAGATACAGGGCCGCAAAGTCGGTCCACATTCCCTATGGCGTTTCCCATGTTAAAGTTTCCCTATGGAGATTCCAATGTTAAATGGTCACCGGGACGAGGTCCACTTCTCCCGGTACTGTGTCCCGGCCATAAGTGTGAGCCACACGCCCTTTGGTGAGCTCGTAGGGGAGGACTTGGGCTCTGCAGCAACACCAGAACCGAGTCTCTATCCCTTTTTTCGGGAGATATAGAGCCGCAAAGTCGGTGAAATTCTCTATGGCGATTTCAATGCATTCGACACTTAGTCATTTTCCTGAAAGTTCCCTATGGAGATTCCAATGTTAAATGGTCACCGGGACGAGGTCCACTTCTCCCGGTACTGTGACCCGGCCATAAGTGTGAGCCACACGCCCTTTGGTGAGCTCGTAGAGGAGGACTTGGGCTCTGCACCAACACCAGAAACGCGTCTCTAGCCCGAAAGGCACACGAGATATAGAGCCGCAAAGTCGGTGAAATTTCCTATGGCGATTTCAATGCATTTGACACTTAGACGATTTTTCATGCGGTTCCGCGCACTTTGTTCCGCAGCCACGGGCCCGCCGTAGCTCCAATCCTGACACATTTTGGCACACATAAACTAGAGATACTTGGCTTTCGAATGAGCCCGGGCTCGAATTTTTCTCTCCCCGGGAAGGTACATCGGGTGGGGGCATGTCAGTTTTGGTTTTGCCGCTCCTCGTCCGTGCAAGTGCGGAGCCTGCTCTTCCTAGAGCTAAGAGCCAAGTGTCCTGGGAGCTCCGCGAGCCTATCCGCGGATCTCTAGGTGCCTTGGCCGCGGAGCGGCACCGTTCCATAGTGCGGACCGGCGGATTTGGACCGGGTCATGGTAACCGATTTGCCCCAAACTCCCTGGGTAGATAGCCCTACATGTACCCTTTCGAACGATGGTAGTCTTATTAGTGTGGCCCCAAGAGAACCGGAGATACGCGGGGCCAAAGTAGGTCAAGATTTGGCCGCTAAGATCCACTTTGGCCCGGTACCGAGCAGCCGCCTTTCGTGGCGTTTAAAATTAAAGCCACTCTCTTTGTAGAGGAGACTTGGGGCTCCACGAGGGTGGTGAAAGCTAGTCTCTAGCCCCAAGGGTACGGGAGATACAGGGCCGCAAAGTCGGTCCACATTCCCTATGGCGTTTCCCATGTTAAAGTTTCCCTAAGGAGATTCCAATGATAAATGGTCACCGGGACGAAGTCCACTTCTCCCGGTACTGTGTCCCGGCCATAAGTGTGAGCCACACGCCCTTTAATGAGCTCGTAGAGGAGGACTTGGGCTCTGCACAAACACCAGAAACGCGTCTCTAGCCCGAAAGGCACACGAGATATAGAGCCGCAAAGTCGGTGAAATTTCCTATGGCGATTTCAATGCATTTGACACTTAGACGATTTTTCATGCGGTTCTGCGCACTTTGTTCCGCAGCCACGGGCCCGCCGTAGCTCCAATCCTGACACATTTTGGCACACATAAACTAGAGATACTTGGCTTTCGAATGAGCCCGGGCTCGAATTTTTCTCTCCCCGGGAAGGTACATCGGGTGGGGGCATGTCGGTTTTGGTTTTGCCGCTCCTCGTCCGTGCAAGTGCGGAGCCTGCTCTTCCTAGAGCTAAGAGCCAAGTGTCCTGGGAGCTCCGCGAGCCTATCCGCGGATCTCTAGGTGCCTTGGCCGCGGAGCGGCACCGTTCCAAAGTGCGGACCGGCTGATTTGGACCGGGTCATGGTAACCGATTTGCCCCAAACTCCCTGGGTAGATAGCCCTACATGTACCCTTTCGAACGATGGTAGTCTTATTAGTGTGGCCCCAAGAGAACCGGAGATACGCGGGGCCAAAGTAGGTCAAGATTTGGCCGCTAAGGTCCACTTTGGCCCGGTACCGAGCAGCCGCCTTTCGTGGCGTTTAAAATTAAAGCCACTCTCTTTGTAGAGGAGACTTGGGGCTCCACGAGGGTGGTGAAAGCTAGTCTCTAGCCCCAAGGGTACGGGAGATACAGGGCCGCAAAGTCGGTCCACATTCCCTATGGCGTTTCCCATGTTAAAGTTTTCCTAAGGAGATTCCAATGATAAATGGTCACCGGGACGAAGTCCACTTCTCCCGGTACTGTGTCCCGGCCATAAGTGTGAGCCACACGCCCTTTAATGAGCTCGTAGAGGAGGACTTGGGCTCTGCACAAACACCAGAAACGCGTCTCTAGCCCGAAAGGCACACGAGATATAGAGCCGCAAAGTCGGTGAAATTTCCTATGGCGATTTCAATGCATTTGACACTTAGACGATTTTTCATGCGGTTCTGCGCACTTTGTTCCGCAGCCACGGGCCCGCCGTAGCTCCAATCCTGACACATTTTGGCACACATAAACTAGAGATACTTGGCTTTCGAATGAGCCCGGGCTCGAATTTTTCTCTCCCCGGGAAGGTACATCGGGTGGGGGCATGTCGGTTTTGGTTTTGCCGCTCCTCGGCCGTGCAAGTGCGGAGCCTGCCCTTCCTAGAGCTAAGAGCCAAGTGTCCTGGGAGCTCCGCGAGCCTATCCGCGGATCTCTAGGTGCCTTGGCCGCGGAGCAGCATCGTTCCAAAGTGCGGTCCGGCGGATTTGGACCGGGTCATGGTAACCGATTTGCCCCAAACTCCCTGGGTAGATAGCCCTACATGTACCCTTTCGAACGATGGTAGTCTTATTAGTGTGGCCCCAAGAGAACCGGAGATACGCGGGGCCAAAGTAGGTCAAGATTTGGCCGCTAAGGTCCACTTTGGCCCGGTACCGAGCAGCCGCCTTTCGTGGCGTTTAAAATTAAAGCCACTTCACTTTGTAGAGGAGACTTGGGGCTCCACGAGGGTGGTGAAAGCTAGTCTCTATCCACAAGGGTTCGGGAGATACAGGGCCGCAAAGTCGGTCCACATTCCCTATGGCGTTTCCCATGTTAAAGTTTCCCTATGGAGATTCCAATGTTAAATGGTCACCGGGACGAGGTCCACTTCTCCCGGTACTGTGTCCCGGCCATAAGTGTGAGCCACACGCCCTTTGGTGAGCTCGTAGGGGAGGACTTGGGCTCTGCAGCAACACCAGAACCGAGTCTCTATCCCTTTTTTCGGGAGATATAGAGCCGCAAAGTCGGTGAAATTCCCTATGGAGATCTCAATGCATTCGACACTTAGTCATTTTCCTGAAAGTTCCCTATGGAGATTCCCATGTTAAATTTTCACCGGGACGAGGTCCACTTCTCCCGGTACTGTGACCCGGCCATAAGTGTGAGCCACACGCCCTTTGGTGAGCTCGTAGAGGAGGACTTGGGCTCTGCACCAACACCAGAAACGCGTCTCTAGCCCGAAAGGCACGCGAGATATAGAGCCGCAAAGTCGGTGAAATTTCCTATGGCGATTTCAATGCATTTGACACTTAGACGATTTTTCATGCGGTTCCGCGCACTTTGTTCCGCGGCCACGGGCCCGCCGTAGCTCCAATCCTGACACATTTTGGCACACATAAACTAGAGATACTTGGCTTTCGAATGAGCCCGGGCTCGATTTATTCTCACCCCAGGAAGGTACATCGGGTGGGGGCATGTCGGTTTTGGTTTTGCCGCTCCTCGTCCGTGCAAGTGCGGAGCCTGCTCTTCCTAGAGCTAAGAGCCAAGTGTCCTGGGAGCTCCGCGAGCCTATCCGCGGATCTCTAGGTGCCTTGGCCGCGGAGCGGCATCCGTTCCAAAGTGCGGTCCGGCGGATTTGGACCGGGTCATGGTAACCGATTTGCCCCAAACTCCCTGGGTAGATAGCCCTACATGTACCCTTTCGAACGATGGTAGTCTTATTAGTGTGGCCCCAAGAGAACCGGAGATACGCGGGGCCAAAGTAGGTCAAGATTTGGCCGCTAAGATCCACTTTGGCCCGGTACCGAGCAGCCGCCTTTCGTGGCGTTTAAAATTAAAGCCACTCTCTTTGTAGAGGAGACTTGGGGCTCCACGAGGGTGGTGAAAGCTAGTCTCTAGCCCCAAGGGTACGGGAGATACAGGGCCGCAAAGTCGGTCCACATTCCCTATGGCGTTTCCCATGTTAAAGTTTCCCTAAGGAGATTCCAATGATAAATGGTCACCGGGACGAAGTCCACTTCTCCCGGTACTGTGTCCCGGCCATAAGTGTGAGCCACACGCCCTTTAATGAGCTCGTAGAGGAGGACTTGGGCTCTGCACAAACACCAGAAACGCGTCTCTAGCCCGAAAGGCACACGAGATATAGAGCCGCAAAGTCGGTGAAATTTCCTATGGCGATTTCAATGCATTTGACACTTAGACGATTTTTCATGCGGTTCTGCGCACTTTGTTCCGCAGCCACGGGCCCGCCGTAGCTCCAATCCTGACACATTTTGGCACACATAAACTAGAGATACTTGGCTTTCGAATGAGCCCGGGCTCGAATTTTTCTCTCCCCGGGAAGGTAAATCGGGTGGGGGCATGTCGGTTTTGGTTTTGCCGCTCCTCGGCCGTGCAAGTGCGGAGCCTGCCCTTCCTAGAGCTAAGAGCCAAGTGTCCTGGGAGCTCCGCGAGCCTATCCGCGGATCTCTAGGTGCCTTGGCCGCGGAGCGGCATCGTTCCAAAGTGCGGTCCGGCGGATTTGGACCGGGTCATGGTAACCGATTTGCCCCAAACTCCCTGGGTAGATAGCCCTACATGTACCCTTTCGAACGATGGTAGTCTTATTAGTGTGGCCCCAAGAGAACCGGAGATACGCGGGGCCAAAGTAGGTCAAGATTTGGCCGCTAAGGTCCACTTTGGCCCGGTACCGAGCAGCCGCCTTTCGTGGCGTTTAAAATTAAAGCCACTTCACTTTGTAGAGGAGACTTGGGGCTCCACGAGGGTGGTGAAAGCTAGTCTCTAGCCACAAGGGTTCGGGAGATACAGGGCCGCAAAGTCGGTCCACATTCCCTATGGCGTTTCCCATGTTAAAGTTTCCCTATGGAGATTCCAATGTTAAATGGTCACCGGGACGAGGTCCACTTCTCCCGGTACTGTGTCCCGGCCATAAGTGTGAGCCACACGCCCTTTGGTGAGCTCGTAGGGGAGGACTTGGGCTCTGCAGCAACACCAGAACCGAGTCTCTATCCCTTTTTTCGGGAGATATAGAGCCGCAAAGTCGGTGAAATTCCCTATGGCGATTTCAATGCATTCGACACTTAATCATTTTCCTGAAAGTTCCCTATGGAGATTCCAATGATAAATGGTCACCGGGACGAGGTCCACTTCTCCCGGTACTGTGTCCCGGCCATAAGTGTGAGCCACACGCCCTTTGGTGAGCTCGTAGGGGAGGACTTGGGCTCTGCAGCAACACCAGAACCGAGTCTCTATCCCTTTTTTCGGGAGATATAGAGCCGCAAAGTCGGTGAAATTCCCTATGGCGATTTCAATGCATTCGACACTTAGTCATTTTCCTGAAAGTTCCCTATGGAGATTCCCATGTTAAATTTTCACCGGGACGAGGTCCACTTCTCCCGGTACTGTGACCCGGCCATAAGTGTGAGCCACACGCCCTTTGGTGAGCTCGTAGAGGAGGACTTGGGCTCTGCACCAACACCAGAAACGCGTCTCTAGCCCGAAAGGCACGCGAGATATAGAGCCGCAAAGTCGGTGAAATTTCCTATGGCGATTTCAATGCATTTGACACTTAGACGATTTTTCATGCGGTTCCGCGCACTTTGTTCCGCGGCCACGGGCCCGCCGTAGCTCCAATCCTGACACATTTTGGCACACATAAACTAGAGATACTTGGCTTTCGAATGAGCCCGGGCTCGATTTATTCTCACCCCGGGAAGGAGCATCGGGTGGGGGCATGTCGGTTTTGGTTTTGCCGCTCCTCGTCCGTGCAAGTGCGGAGCCTGCTCTTCCTAGAGCTAAGAGCCAAGTGTCCTGGGAGCTCCGCGAGCCTATCCGCGGATCTCTAGGTGCCTTGGCCGCGGAGCGGCACCGTTCCAAAGTGCGGTCCGGCGGATTTGGACCGGGTCATGGTAACCGATTTGCCCCAAACTCCCTGGGTAGATAGCCCTACATGTACCCTTTCGAACGATGGTAGTCTTATTAGTGTGGCCCCAAGAGAACCGGAGATACGCGGGGCCAAAGTAGGTCAAGATTTGGCCGCTAAGATCCACTTTGGCCCGGTACCGAGCAGCCGCCTTTCGTGGCGTTTAAAATTAAAGCCACTCTCTTTGTAGAGGAGACTTGGGGCTCCACGAGGGTGGTGAAAGCTAGTCTCTAGCCCCAAGGGTTCGGGAGATACAGGGCCGCAAAGTCGGTCCACATTCCCTATGGCGTTTCCCATGTTAAAGTTTCCCTAAGGAGATTCCAATGATAAATGGTCACCGGGACGAAGTCCACTTCTCCCGGTACTGTGTCCCGGCCATAAGTGTGAGCCACACGCCCTTTAATGAGCTCGTAGAGGAGGACTTGGGCTCTGCACAAACACCAGAAACGCGTCTCTAGCCCGAAAGGCACACGAGATATAGAGCCGCAAAGTCGGTGAAATTTCCTATGGCGATTTCAATGCATTTGACACTTAGACGATTTTTCATGCGGTTCTGCGCACTTTGTTCCGCAGCCACGGGCCCGCCGTAGCTCCAATCCTGACACATTTTGGCACACATAAACTAGAGATACTTGGCTTTCGAATGAGCCCGGGCTCGAATTTTTCTCTCCCCGGGAAGGTACATCGGGTGGGGGCATGTCGGTTTTGGTTTTGCCGCTCCTCGGCCGTGCAAGTGCGGAGCCTGCCCTTCCTAGAGCTAAGAGCCAAGTGTCCTGGGAGCTCCGCGAGCCTATCCGCGGATCTCTAGGTGCCTTGGCCGCGGAGCGGCATCGTTCCAAAGTGCGGTCCGGCGGATTTGGACCGGGTCATGGTAACCGATTTGCCCCAAACTCCCTGGGTAGATAGCCCTACATGTACCCTTTCGAACGATGGTAGTCTTATTAGTGTGGCCCCAAGAGAACCGGAGATACGCGGGGCCAAAGTAGGTCAAGATTTGGCCGCTAAGGTCCACTTTGGCCCGGTACCGAGCAGCCGCCTTTCGTGGCGTTTAAAATTAAAGCCACTCTACTTTGTAGAGGAGACTTGGGGCTCCACGAGGGTGGTGAAAGCTAGTCTCTAGCCACAAGGGTTCGGGAGATACAGGGCCGCAAAGTCGGTCCACATTCCCTATGGCGTTTCCCATGTTAAAGTTTCCCTATGGAGATTCCAATGTTAAATGGTCACCGGGACGAGGTCCACTTCTCCCGGTACTGTGTCCCGGCCATAAGTGTGAGCCACACGCCCTTTGGTGAGCTCGTAGGGGAGGACTTGGGCTCTGCAGCAACACCAGAACCGAGTCTCTATCCCTTTTTTCGGGAGATATAGAGCCGCAAAGTCGGTGAAATTCCCTATGGCGATTTCAATGCATTCGACACTTAATCATTTTCCTGAAAGTTCCCTATGGAGATTCCAATGATAAATGGTCACCGGGACGAGGTCCACTTCTCCCGGTACTGTGTCCCGGCCATAAGTGTGAGCCACACGCCCTTTGGTGAGCTCGTAGGGGAGGACTTGGGCTCTGCAGCAACACCAGAACCGAGTCTCTATCCCTTTTTTTCGGGAGATATAGAGCCGCAAAGTCGGTGAAATTCCCTATGGCGATTTCAATGCATTCGACACTTAGTCATTTTCCTGAAAGTTCCCTATGGAGATTCCCATGTTAAATTTTCACCGGGACGAGGTCCACTTCTCCCGGTACTGTGACCCGGCCATAAGTGTGAGCCACACGCCCTTTGGTGAGCTCGTAGAGGAGGACTTGGGCTCTGCACCAACACCAGAAACGCGTCTCTAGCCCGAAAGGCACGCGAGATATAGAGCCGCAAAGTCGGTGAAATTTCCTATGGCGATTTCAATGCATTTGACACTTAGACGATTTTTCATGCGGTTCCGCGCACTTTGTTCCGCGGCCACGGGCCCGCCGTAGCTCCAATCCTGACACATTTTGGCACACATAAACTAGAGATACTTGGCTTTCGAATGAGCCCGGGCTCGATTTATTCTCACCCCGGGAAGGAGCATCGGGTGGGGGCATGTCGGTTTTGGTTTTGCCGCTCCTCGTCCGTGCAAGTGCGGAGCCTGCTCTTCCTAGAGCTAAGAGCCAAGTGTCCTGGGAGCTCCGCGAGCCTATCCGCGGATCTCTAGGTGCCTTGGCCGCGGAGCTGGCACCGTTCCAAAGTGCGGTCCGGCGGATTTGGACCGGGTCATGGTAACCGATTTGCCCCAAACTCCCTGGGTAGATAGCCCTACATGTACCCTTTCGAACGATGGTAGTCTTATTAGTGTGGCCCCAAGAGAACCGGAGATACTGCGGGGCCAAAGTAGGTCAAGATTTGGCCGCTAAGATCCACTTTGGCCCGGTACCGAGCAGCCGCCTTTCGTGGCGTTTAAATTAAAGCCACTCTCTTTGTAGAGGAGACTTGGGGCTCCACGAGGGTGGTGAAAGCTAGTCTCTAGCCCCAAGGGTTCGGGAGATACAGGGCCGCAAAGTCGGTCCACATTCCCTATGGCGTTTCCCATGTTAAAGTTTCCCTAAGGAGATTCCAATGATAAATGGTCACCGGGACGAAGTCCACTTCTCCCGGTACTGTGTCCCGGCCATAAGTGTGAGCCACACGCCCTTTAATGAGCTCGTAGAGGAGGACTTGGGCTCTGCACAAACACCAGAAACGCGTCTCTAGCCCGAAAGGCACACGAGATATAGAGCCGCAAAGTCGGTGAAATTTCCTATGGCGATTTCAATGCATTTGACACTTAGACGATTTTTCATGCGGTTCTGCGCACTTTGTTCCGCAGCCACGGGCCCGCCGTAGCTCCAATCCTGACACATTTTGGCACACATAAACTAGAGATACTTGGCTTTCGAATGAGCCCGGGCTCGAATTTTTCTCTCCCCGGGAAGGTACATCGGGTGGGGGCATGTCGGTTTTGGTTTTGCCGCTCCTCGGCCGTGCAAGTGCGGAGCCTGCCCTTCCTAGAGCTAAGAGCCAAGTGTCCTGTGAGCTCCGCGAGCCTATCCGCGGATCTCTAGGTGCCTTGGCCGCGGAGCAGGCATCGTTCCAAAGTGCGGTCCGGCGGATTTGGACCGGGTCATGGTAACCGATTTGCCCCAAACTCCCTGGGTAGATAGCCCTACATGTACCCTTTCGAACGATGGTAGTCTTATTAGTGTGGCCCCAAGAGAACCGGAGATACGCGGGGCCAAAGTAGGTCAAGATTTGGCCGCTAAGGTCCACTTTGGCCCGGTACCGAGCAGCCGCCTTTCGTGGCGTTTAAAATTAAAGCCACTCACTTTGTAGAGGAGACTTGGGGCTCCACGAGGGTGGTGAAAGCTAGTCTCTAGCCACAAGGGTTCGGGAGATACAGGGCCGCAAAGTCGGTCCACATTCCCTATGGCGTTTCCCATGTTAAAGTTTCCCTATGGAGATTCCAATGTTAAATGGTCACCGGGACGAGGTCCACTTCTCCCGGTACTGTGTCCCGGCCATAAGTGTGAGCCACACGCCCTTTGGTGAGCTCGTAGGGGAGGACTTGGGCTCTGCAGCAACACCAGAACCGAGTCTCTATCCCTTTTTTCGGGAGATATAGAGCCGCAAAGTCGGTGAAATTCCCTATGGCGATTTCAATGCATTCGACACTTAATCATTTTCCTGAAAGTTCCCTATGGAGATTCCAATGATAAATGGTCACCGGGACGAGGTCCACTTCTCCCGGTACTGTGTCCCGGCCATAAGTGTGAGCCACACGCCCTTTGGTGAGCTCGTAGGGGAGGACTTGGGCTCTGCAGCAACACCAGAACCGAGTCTCTATCCCTTTTTTCGGGAGATATAGAGCCGCAAAGTCGGTGAAATTCCCTATGGCGATTTCAATGCATTCGACACTTAGTCATTTTCCTGAAAGTTCCCTATGGAGATTCCCATGTTAAATTTTCACCGGGACGAGGTCCACTTCTCCCGGTACTGTGACCCGGCCATAAGTGTGAGCCACACGCCCTTTGGTGAGCTCGTAGAGGAGGACTTGGGCTCTGCACCAACACCAGAAACGCGTCTCTAGCCCGAAAGGCACGCGAGATATAGAGCCGCAAAGTCGGTGAAATTTCCTATGGCGATTTCAATGCATTTGACACTTAGACGATTTTTCATGCGGTTCCGCGCACTTTGTTCCGCGGCCACGGGCCCGCCGTAGCTCCAATCCTGACACATTTTGGCACACATAAACTAGAGATACTTGGCTTTCGAATGAGCCCGGGCTCGATTTATTCTCACCCCGGGAAGGAGCATCGGGTGGGGGCATGTCGGTTTTGGTTTTGCCGCTCCTCGTCCGTGCAAGTGCGGAGCCTGCTCTTCCTAGAGCTAAGAGCCAAGTGTCCTGGGAGCTCCGCGAGCCTATCCGCGGATCTCTAGGTGCCTTGGCCGCGGAGCGGCACCGTTCCAAAGTGCGGTCCGGCGGATTTGGACCGGGTCATGGTAACCGATTTGCCCCAAACTCCCTGGGTAGATAGCCCTACATGTACCCTTTCGAACGATGGTAGTCTTATTAGTGTGGCCCCAAGAGAACCGGAGATACGCGGGGCCAAAGTAGGTCAAGATTTGGCCGCTAAGATCCACTTTGGCCCGGTACCGAGCAGCCGCCTTTCGTGGCTTTAATTTTAAACGCCACTCTCTTTGTAGAGGAGACTTGGGGCTCCACGAGGGTGGTGAAAGCTAGTCTCTAGCCCCAAGGGTTCGGGAGATACAGGGCCGCAAAGTCGGTCCACATTCCCTATGGCGTTTCCCATGTTAAAGTTTCCCTAAGGAGATTCCAATGATAAATGGTCACCGGGACGAAGTCCACTTCTCCCGGTACTGTGTCCCGGCCATAAGTGTGAGCCACACGCCCTTTAATGAGCTCGTAGAGGAGGACTTGGGCTCTGCACAAACACCAGAAACGCGTCTCTAGCCCGAAAGGCACACGAGATATAGAGCCGCAAAGTCGGTGAAATTTCCTATGGCGAATTTCAATGCATTTGACACTTAGACGATTTTTCATGCGGTTCTGCGCACTTTGTTCCGCAGCCACGGGCCCGCCGTAGCTCCAATCCTGACACATTTTGGCACACATAAACTAGAGATACTTGGCTTTCGAATGAGCCCGGGCTCGAATTTTTCTCTCCCCGGGAAGGTACATCGGGTGGGGGCATGTCGGTTTTGGTTTTGCCGCTCCTCGTCCGTGCAAGTGCGGAGCCTGCTCTTCCTAGAGCTAAGAGCCAAGTGTCCTGGGAGCTCCGCGAGCCTATCCGCGGATCTCTAGGTGCCTTGGCCGCGGAGCGGCACCGTTCCAAAGTGCGGACCGGCTGATTTGGACCGGGTCATGGTAACCGATTTGCCCCAAACTCCCTGGGTAGATAGCCCTACATGTACCCTTTCGAACGATGGTAGTCTTATTAGTGTGGCCCCAAGAGAACCGGAGATACGCGGGGCCAAAGTAGGTCAAGATTTGGCCGCTAAGATCCACTTTGGCCCGGTACCGAGCAGCCGCCTTTCGTGGCGTTTAAAATTAAAGCCACTCTCTTTGTAGAGGAGACTTGGGGCTCCACGAGGGTGGTGAAAGCTAGTCTCTAGCCCCAAGGGTACGGGAGATACAGGGCCGCAAAGTCGGTCCACATTCCCTATGGCGTTTCCCATGTTAAAGTTTTCCTAAGGAGATTCCAATGATAAATGGTCACCGGGACGAAGTCCACTTCTCCCGGTACTGTGTCCCGGCCATAAGTGTGAGCCACACGCCCTTTAATGAGCTCGTAGAGGAGGACTTGGGCTCTGCACAAACACCAGAAACGCGTCTCTAGCCCGAAAGGCACACGAGATATAGAGCCGCAAAGTCGGTGAAATTTCCTATGGCGATTTCAATGCATTTGACACTTAGACGATTTTTCATGCGGTTCTGCGCACTTTGTTCCGCAGCCACGGGCCCGCCGTAGCTCCAATCCTGACACATTTTGGCACACATAAACTAGAGATACTTGGCTTTCGAATGAGCCCGGGCTCGAATTTTTCTCTCCCCGGGAAGGTACATCGGGTGGGGGCATGTCGGTTTTGGTTTTGCCGCTCCTCGGCCGTGCAAGTGCGGAGCCTGCCCTTCCTAGAGCTAAGAGCCAAGTGTCCTGGGAGCTCCGCGAGCCTATCCGCGGATCTCTAGGTGCCTTGGCCGCGGAGCGGCATCGTTCCAAAGTGGGGTCCGGCGGATTTGGACCGGGTCATGGTAACCGATTTGCCCCAAACTCCCTGGGTAGATAGCCCTACATGTACCCTTTCGAACGATGGTAGTCTTATTAGTGTGGCCCCAAGAGAACCGGAGATACGCGGGGCCAAAGTAGGTCAAGATTTGGCCGCTAAGGTCCACTTTGGCCCGGTACCGAGCAGCCGCCTTTCGTGGCGTTTAAAATTAAAGCCATTTACTTTGTAGAGGAGACTTGGGGCTCCACGAGGGTGGTGAAAGCTAGTCTCTAGCCACAAGGGTTCGGGAGATACAGGGCCGCAAAGTCGGTCCACATTCCCTATGGCGTTTCCCATGTTAAAGTTTCCCTATGGAGATTCCAATGTTAAATGGTCACCGGGACGAGGTCCACTTCTCCCGGTACTGTGTCCCGGCCATAAGTGTGAGCCACACGCCCTTTGGTGAGCTCGTCGGGGAGGACTTGGGCTATGCAGCAACACCAGAACCGAGTCTCTATCCCTTTTTTCGGGAGATATAGAGCCGCAAAGTCGGTGAAATTCCCTATGGCGATTTCAATGCATTCGACACTTAATCATTTTCCTGAAAGTTCCCTATGGAGATTCCAATGATAAATGGTCACCGGGACGAGGTCCACTTCTCCCGGTACTGTGTCCCGGCCATAAGTGTGAGCCACACGCCCTTTGGTGAGCTCGTAGGGGAGGACTTGGGCTCTGCAGCAACACCAGAACCGAGTCTCTATCCCTTTTTTCGGGAGATATAGAGCCGCAAAGTCGGTGAAATTCCCTATGGCGATTTCAATGCATTCGACACTTAGTCATTTTCCTGAAAGTTCCCTATGGAGATTCCCATGTTAAATTTTCACCGGGACGAGGTCCACTTCTCCCGGTACTGTGACCCGGCCATAAGTGTGAGCCACACGCCCTTTGGTGAGCTCGTAGAGGAGGACTTGGGCTCTGCACCAACACCAGAAACGCGTCTCTAGCCCGAAAGGCACGCGAGATATAGAGCCGCAAAGTCGGTGAAATTTCCTATGGCGATTTCAATGCATTTGACACTTAGACGATTTTTCATGCGGTTCCGCGCACTTTGTTCCGCGGCCACGGGCCCGCCGTAGCTCCAATCCTGACACATTTTGGCACACATAAACTAGAGATACTTGGCTTTCGAATGAGCCCGGGCTCGATTTATTCTCACCCCGGGAAGGAGCATCGGGTGGGGGCATGTCGGTTTTGGTTTTGCCGCTCCTCGTCCGTGCAAGTGCGGAGCCTGCTCTTCCTAGAGCTAAGAGCCAAGTGTCCTGGGAGCTCCGCGAGCCTATCCGCGGATCTCTAGGTGCCTTGGCCGCGGAGCGGCACCGTTCCAAAGTGCGGTCCGGCGGATTTGGACCGGGTCATGGTAACCGATTTGCCCCAAACTCCCTGGGTAGATAGCCCTACATGTACCCTTTCGAACGATGGTAGACTTATTAGTGTGGCCCCAAGAGAACCGGAGATACGCGGGGCCAAAGTAGGTCAAGATTTGGCCGCTAAGATCCATTTTGGCCCGGTACCGAGCAGCCGCCTTTCGTGGCGTTTAAAATTAAGGCCACTCTCTTTGTAGAGGAGACTTGGGGCTCCACGAGGGTGGTGAAAGCTAGTCTCTAGCCCCAAGGGTTCGGAAGATACAGGGCCGCAAAGTCGGTCCACATTCCCTATGGCGTTTCCCATGTTAAAGTTTCCCTAAGGAGATTCCAATGATAAATGGTCACCGGGACGAAGTCCACTTCTCCCGGTACTGTGTCCCGGCCATAAGTGTGAGCCACACGCCCTTTAATGAGCTCGTAGAGGAGGACTTGGGCTCTGCACAAACACCAGAAACGCGTCTCTAGCCCGAAAGGCACACGAGATATAGAGCCGCAAAGTCGGTGAAATTTCCTATGGCGATTTCAATGCATTTGACACTTAGACGATTTTTCATGCGGTTCTGCGCACTTTGTTCCGCAGCCACGGGCCCGCCGTAGCTCCAATCCTGACACATTTTGGCACACATAAACTAGAGATACTTGGCTTTCGAATGAGCCCGGGCTCGAATTTTTCTCTCCCCGGGAAGGTACATCGGGTGGGGGCATGTCGGTTTTGGTTTTGCCGCTCCTCGGCCGTGCAAGTGCGGAGCCTGCCCTTCCTAGAGCTAAGAGCCAAGTGTCCTGGGAGCTCCGCGAGCCTATCCGCGGATCTCTAGGTGCCTTGGCCGCGGAGCGGCACCGTTCCAAAGTGCGGTCCGGCGGATTTGGACCGGGTCATGGTAACCGATTTGCCCCAAACTCGCTGGGTAGATAGCCCTACATGTACCCTTTCGAACGATGGTAGTCTTATTAGTGTGGCCCCAAGAGAACCGGAGATACGCGGGGCCAAAGTAGGTCAAGATTTGGCCGCTAAGGTCCACTTTGGCCCGGTACCGAGCAGCCGCCTTTCGTGGCGTTTAAAATTAAAGCCACTCACTTTGTAGAGGAGACTTGGGGCTCCACGAGGGTGGTGAAAGCTAGTCTCTAGCCACAAGGGTTCGGGAGATACAGGGCCGCAAAGTCGGTCCACATTCCCTATGGCGTTTCCCATGTTAAAGTTTCCCTATGGAGATTCCAATGTTAAATGGTCACCGGGACGAGGTCCACTTCTCCCGGTACTGTGTCCCGGCCATAAGTGTGAGCCACACGCCCTTTGGTGAGCTCGTAGGGGAGGACTTGGGCTATGCAGCAACACCAGAACCGAGTCTCTATCCCTTTTTTCGGGAGATATAGAGCCGCAAAGTCGGTGAAATTCCCTATGGCGATTTCAATGCATTCGACACTTAATCATTTTCCTGAAAGTTCCCTATGGAGATTCCAATGATAAATGGTCACCGGGACGAGGTCCACTTCTCCCGGTACTGTGTCCCGGCCATAAGTGTGAGCCACACGCCCTTTGGTGAGCTCGTAGGGGAGGACTTGGGCTCTGCAGCAACACCAGAACCGAGTCTCTATCCCTTTTTTCGGGAGATATAGAGCCGCAAAGTCGGTGAAATTCCCTATGGCGATTTCAATGCATTCGACACTTAGTCATTTTCCTGAAAGTTCCCTATGGAGATTCCCATGTTAAATTTTCACCGGGACGAGGTCCACTTCTCCCGGTACTGTGACCCGGCCATAAGTGTGAGCCACACGCCCTTTGGTGAGCTCGTAGAGGAGGACTTGGGCTCTGCACCAACACCAGAAACGCGTCTCTAGCCCGAAAGGCACACGAGATATAGAGCCGCAAAGTCGGTGAAATTTCCTATGGCGATTTCAATGCATTTGACACTTAGACGATTTTTCATGCGGTTCCGCGCACTTTGTTCCGCGGCCACGGGCCCGCCGTAGCTCCAATCCTGACACATTTTGGCACATAAACTAGAGATACTTGGCTTTCGAATGAGCCCGGGCTCGATTTATTCTCACCCCGGGAAGGAGCATCGGGTGGGGGCATGTCGGTTTTGGTTTTGCCGCTCCTCGTCCGTGCAAGTGCGGAGCCTGCTCTTCATAGAGCTAAGAGCCAAGTGTCCTGGGAGCTCCGCGAGCCTATCCGCGGATCTCTAGGTGCCTTGGCCGCGGAGCGGCACCGTTCCAAAGTGCGGTCCGGCGGATTTGGACCGGGTCATGGTAACCGATTTGCCCCAAACTCCCTGGGTAGATAGCCCTACATGTACCCTTTCAAACGATGGTAGTCTTATTAGTGTGGCCCCAAGAGAACCGGAGATACGCGGGGCCAAAGTAGGTCAAGATTTGGCCGCTAAGATCCACTTTGGCCCGGTACCGAGCAGCCGCCTTTCGTGGCGTTTAAAATTAAAGCCACTCTCTTTGTAGAGGAGACTTGGGGCTCCACGAGGGTGGTGAAAGCTAGTCTCTAGCCCCAAGGGTTCGGGAGATACAGGGCCGCAAAGTCGGTCCACATTCCCTATGGCGTTTCCCATGTTAAAGTTTCCCTAAGGAGATTCCAATGATAAATGGTCACCGGGACGAAGTCCACTTCTCCCGGTACTGTGTCCCGGCCATAAGTGTGAGCCACACGCCCTTTAATGAGCTCGTAGAGGAGGACTTGGGCTCTGCACAAACACCAGAAACGCGTCTCTAGCCCGAAAGGCACACGAGATATAGAGCCGCAAAGTCGGTGAAATTTCCTATGGCGATTTCAATGCATTTGACACTTAGACGATTTTTCATGCGGTTCTGCGCACTTTGTTCCGCAGCCACGGGCCCGCCGTAGCTCCAATCCTGACACATTTTGGCACACATAAACTAGAGATACTTGGCTTTCGAATGAGCCCGGGCTCGAATTTTTCTCTCCCCGGGAAGGTACATCGGGTGGGGGCATGTCGGTTTTGGTTTTGCCGCTCCTCGGCCGTGCAAGTGCGGAGCCTGCCCTTCCTAGAGCTAAGAGCCAAGTGTCCTGTGAGCTCCGCGAGCCTATCCGCGGATCTCTAGGTGCCTTGGCCGCGGAGCAGCATCGTTCCAAAGTGCGGTCCGGCGGATTTGGACCGGGTCATGGTAACCGATTTGCCCCAAACTCCCTGGGTAGATAGCCCTACATGTACCCTTTTGAACGATGGTAGTCTTATTAGTGTGGCCCCAAGAGAACCGGAGATACGCGGGGCCAAAGTAGGTCAAGATTTGGCCGCTAAGGTCCACTTTGGCCCGGTACCGAGCAGCCGCCTTTCGTGGCGTTTAAAATTAAAGCCACTCACTTTGTAGAGGAGACTTGGGGCTCCACGAGGGTGGTGAAAGCTAGTCTCTATCCACAAGGGTTCGGGAGATACAGGGCCGCAAAGTCGGTCCACATTCCCTATGGCGTTTCCCATGTTAAAGTTTCCCTATGGAGATTCCAATGTTAAATGGTCACCGGGACGAGGTCCACTTCTCCCGGTACTGTGTCCCGGCCATAAGTGTGAGCCACACGCCCTTTGGTGAGCTCGTAGGGGAGGACTTGGGCTCTGCAGCAACACCAGAACCGAGTCTCTATCCCTTTTTTTCGGGAGATACAGAGCCGCAAAGTCGGTGAAATTCTCTATGGCGATTTCAATGCATTCGACACTTAGTCATTTTCCTGAAAGTTCCCTATGGAGATTCCCATGTTAAATTTTCACCGGGACGAGGTCCACTTCTCCCGGTACTGTGACCCGGCCATAAGTGTGAGCCACACGCCCTTTGGTGAGCTCGTAGAGGAGGACTTGGGCTCTGCACCAACACCAGAAACGCGTCTCTAGCCCGAAAGGCACACGAGATATAGAGCCGCAAAGTCGGTGAAATTTCCTATGGCGATTTCAATGCATTTGACACTTAGACGATTTTTCATGCGGTTCCGCGCACTTTGTTCCGCGGCCACGGGCCCGCCGTAGCTCCAATCCTGACACATTTTGGCACATAAACTAGAGATACTTGGCTTTCGAATGAGCCCGGGCTCGATTTATTCTCACCCCGGGAAGGAGCATCGGGTGGGGGCATGTCGGTTTTGGTTTTGCCGCTCCTCGTCCGTGCAAGTGCGGAGCCTGCTCTTCATAGAGCTAAGAGCCAAGTGTCCTGGGAGCTCCGCGAGCCTATCCGCGGATCTCTAGGTGCCTTGGCCGCGGAGCGGCACCGTTCCAAAGTGCGGTCCGGCGGATTTGGACCGGGTCATGGTAACCGATTTGCCCCAAACTCCCTGGGTAGATAGCCCTACATGTACCCTTTCGAAACGATGGTAGTCTTATTAGTGTGGCCCCAAGAGAACCGGAGATACGCGGGGCCAAAGTAGGTCAAGATTTGGCCGCTAAGATCCACTTTGGCCCGGTACCGAGCAGCCGCCTTTCGTGGCGTTTAAAATTAAAGCCACTCTCTTTGTAGAGGAGACTTGGGGCTCCACGAGGGTGGTGAAAGCTAGTCTCTAGCCCCAAGGGTTCGGGAGATACAGGGCCGCAAAGTCGGTCCACATTCCCTATGGCGTTTCCCATGTTAAAGTTTCCCTAAGGAGATTCCAATGATAAATGGTCACCGGGACGAAGTCCACTTCTCCCGGTACTGTGTCCCGGCCATAAGTGTGAGCCACACGCCCTTTAATGAGCTCGTAGAGGAGGACTTGGGCTCTGCACAAACACCAGAAACGCGTCTCTAGCCCGAAAGGCACACGAGATATAGAGCCGCAAAGTCGGTGAAATTTCCTATGGCGATTTCAATGCATTTGACACTTAGACGATTTTTCATGCGGTTCTGCGCACTTTGTTCCGCAGCCACGGGCCCGCCGTAGCTCCAATCCTGACACATTTTGGCACACATAAACTAGAGATACTTGGCTTTCGAATGAGCCCGGGCTCGAATTTTTCTCTCCCCGGGAAGGTACATCGGGTGGGGGCATGTCGGTTTTGGTTTTGCCGCTCCTCGGCCGTGCAAGTGCGGAGCCTGCCCTTCCTAGAGCTAAGAGCCAAGTGTCCTGTGAGCTCCGCGAGCCTATCCGCGGATCTCTAGGTGCCTTGGCCGCGGAGCAGCATCGTTCCAAAGTGCGGTCCGGCGGATTTGGACCGGGTCATGGTAACCGATTTGCCCCAAACTCCCTGGGTAGATAGCCCTACATGTACCCTTTCGAACGATGGTAGTCTTATTAGTGTGGCCCCAAGAGAACCGGAGATACGCGGGGCCAAAGTAGGTCAAGATTTGGCCGCTAAGGTCCACTTTGGCCCGGTACCGAGCAGCCGCCTTTCGTGGCGTTTAAAATTAAAGCCACTCACTTTGTAGAGGAGACTTGGGGCTCCACGAGGGTGGTGAAAGCTAGTCTCTAGCCACAAGGGTTCGGGAGATACAGGGCCGCAAAGTCGGTCCACATTCCCTATGGCGTTTCCCATGTTAAAGTTTCCCTATGGAGATTCCAATGTTAAATGGTCACCGGGACGAGGTCCACTTCTCCCGGTACTGTGTCCCGGCCATAAGTGTGAGCCACACGCCCTTTGGTGAGCTCGTAGGGGAGGACTTGGGCTCTGCAGCAACACCAGAACCGAGTCTCTATCCCTTTTTTCGGGAGATATAGAGCCGCAAAGTCGGTGAAATTCCCTATGGCGATTTCAATGCATTCGACACTTAATCATTTTCCTGAAAGTTCCCTATGGAGATTCCAATGATAAATGGTCACCGGGACGAGGTCCACTTCTCCCGGTACTGTGTCCCGGCCATAAGTGTGAGCCACACGCCCTTTGGTGAGCTCGTAGGGGAGGACTTGGGCTCTGCAGCAACACCAGAACCGAGTCTCTATCCCTTTTTTCGGGAGATATAGAGCCGCAAAGTCGGTGAAATTCCCTATGGCGATTTCAATGCATTCGACACTTAGTCATTTTCCTGAAAGTTCCCTATGGAGATTCCCATGTTAAATTTTCACCGGGACGAGGTCCACTTCTCCCGGTACTGTGACCCGGCCATAAGTGTGAGCCACACGCCCTTTGGTGAGCTCGTAGAGGAGGACTTGGGCTCTGCACCAACACCAGAAACGCGTCTCTAGCCCGAAAGGCACGCGAGATATAGAGCCGCAAAGTCGGTGAAATTTCCTATGGCGATTTCAATGCATTTGACACTTAGACGATTTTTCATGCGGTTCCGCGCACTTTGTTCCGCGGCCACGGGCCCGCCGTAGCTCCAATCCTGACACATTTTGGCACACATAAACTAGAGATACTTGGCTTTCGAATGAGCCCGGGCTCGATTTATTCTCACCCCGGGAAGGAGCATCGGGTGGGGGCATGTCGGTTTTGGTTTTGCCGCTCCTCGTCCGTGCAAGTGCGGAGCCTGCTCTTCCTAGAGCTAAGAGCCAAGTGTCCTGGGAGCTCCGCGAGCCTATCCGCGGATCTCTAGGTGCCTTGGCCGCGGAGTGGCACCGTTCCAAAGTGCGGTCCGGCGGATTTGGACCGGGTCATGGTAACCGATTTGCCCCAAACTCCCTGGGTAGATAGCCCTACATGTACCCTTTCGAACGATGGTAGTCTTATTAGTGTGGCCCCAAGAGAACCGGAGATACGCGGGGCCAAAGTAGGTCAAGATTTGGCCGCTAAGATCCACTTTGGCCCGGTACCGAGCAGCCGCCTTTCGTGGCGTTTAAATTTAAAGCCACTCTCTTTGTAGAGGAGACTTGGGGCTCCACGAGGGTGGTGAAAGCTAGTCTCTAGCCCCAAGGGTTCGGGAGATACAGGGCCGCAAAGTCGGTCCACATTCCCTATGGCGTTTCCCATGTTAAAGTTTCCCTAAGGAGATTCCAATGATAAATGGTCACCGGGACGAAGTCCACTTCTCCCGGTACTGTGTCCCGGCCATAAGTGTGAGCCACACGCCCTTTAATGAGCTCGTAGAGGAGGACTTGGGCTCTGCACAAACACCAGAAACGCGTCTCTAGCCCGAAAGGCACACGAGATATAGAGCCGCAAAGTCGGTGAAATTTCCTATGGCGATTTCAATGCATTTGACACTTAGACGATTTTTCATGCGGTTCTGCGCACTTTGTTCCGCAGCCACGGGCCCGCCGTAGCTCCAATCCTGACACATTTTGGCACACATAAACTAGAGATACTTGGCTTTCGAATGAGCCCGGGCTCGAATTTTTCTCTCCCCGGGAAGGTACATCGGGTGGGGGCATGTCGGTTTTGGTTTTGCCGCTCCTCGGCCGTGCAAGTGCGGAGCCTGCCCTTCCTAGAGCTAAGAGCCAAGTGTCCTGTGAGCTCCGCGAGCCTATCCGCGGATCTCTAGGTGCCTTGGCCGCGGAGCAGCATCGTTCCAAAGTGCGGTCCGGCGGATTTGGACCGGGTCATGGTAACCGATTTGCCCCAAACTCCCTGGGTAGATAGCCCTACATGTACCCTTTCGAACGATGGTAGTCTTATTAGTGTGGCCCCAAGAGAACCGGAGATACGCGGGGCCAAAGTAGGTCAAGATTTGGCCGCTAAGGTCCACTTTGGCCCGGTACCGAGCAGCCGCCTTTCGTGGCGTTTAAAATTAAAGCCACTCACTTTGTAGAGGAGACTTGGGGCTCCACGAGGGTGGTGAAAGCTAGTCTCTAGCCACAAGGGTTCGGGAGATACAGGGCCGCAAAGTCGGTCCACATTCCCTATGGCGTTTCCCATGTTAAAGTTTCCCTATGGAGATTCCAATGTTAAATGGTCACCGGGACGAGGTCCACTTCTCCCGGTACTGTGTCCCGGCCATAAGTGTGAGCCACACGCCCTTTGGTGAGCTCGTAGGGGAGGACTTGGGCTCTGCAGCAACACCAGAACCGAGTCTCTATCCCTTTTTTCGGGAGATACAGAGCCGCAAAGTCGGTGAAATTCTCTATGGCGATTTCAATGCATTCGACACTTAGTCATTTTCCTGAAAGTTCCCTATGGAGATTCCCATGTTAAATTTTCACCGGGACGAGGTCCACTTCTCCCGGTACTGTGACCCGGCCATAAGTGTGAGCCACACGCCCTTTGGTGAGCTCGTAGAGGAGGACTTGGGCTCTGCACCAACACCAGAAACGCGTCTCTAGCCCGAAAGGCACGCGAGATATAGAGCCGCAAAGTCGGTGAAATTTCCTATGGCGATTTCAATGCATTTGACACTTAGACGATTTTTCATGCGGTTCCGCGCACTTTGTTCCGCGGCCACGGGCCCGCCGTAGCTCCAATCCTGACACATTTTGGCACACATAAACTAGAGATACTTGGCTTTCGAATGAGCCCGGGCTCGATTTATTCTCACCCCGGGAAGGAGCATCGGGTGGGGGCATGTCGGTTTTGGTTTTGCCGCTCCTCGTCCGTGCAAGTGCGGAGCCTGCTCTTCCTAGAGCTAAGAGCCAAGTGTCCTGGGAGCTCCGCGAGCCTATCCGCGGATCTCTAGGTGCCTTGGCCGCGGAGTGGCACCGTTCCAAAGTGCGGTCCGGCGGATTTGGACCGGGTCATGGTAACCGATTTGCCCCAAACTCCCTGGGTAGATAGCCCTACATGTACCCTTTCGAACGATGGTAGTCTTATTAGTGTGGCCCCAAGAGAACCGGAGATACGCGGGGCCAAAGTAGGTCAAGATTTGGCCGCTAAGATCCACTTTGGCCCGGTACCGAGCAGCCGCCTTTCGTGGCGTTTAAAATTAAAGCCACTCTCTTTGTAGAGGAGACTTGGGGCTCCACGAGGGTGGTGAAAGCTAGTCTCTAGCCCCAAGGGTTCGGGAGATACAGGGCCGCAAAGTCGGTCCACATTCCCTATGGCGTTTCCCATGTTAAAGTTTCCCTAAGGAGATTCCAATGATAAATGGTCACCGGGACGAAGTCCACTTCTCCCGGTACTGTGTCCCGGCCATAAGTGTGAGCCACACGCCCTTTAATGAGCTCGTAGAGGAGGACTTGGGCTCTGCACAAACACCAGAAACGCATCTCTAGCCCGAAAGGCACACGAGATATAGAGCCGCAAAGTCGGTGAAATTTCCTATGGCGATTTCAATGCATTTGACACTTAGACGATTTTTCATGCGGTTCTGCGCACTTTGTTCCGCAGCCACGGGCCCGCCGTAGCTCCAATCCTGACACATTTTGGCACACATAAACTAGAGATACTTGGCTTTCGAATGAGCCCGGGCTCGAATTTTTCTCTCCCCGGGAAGGTACATCGGGTGGGGGCATGTCGGTTTTGGTTTTGCCGCTCCTCGGCCGTGCAAGTGCGGAGCCTGCCCTTCCTAGAGCTAAGAGCCAAGTGTCCTGTGAGCTCCGCGAGCCTATCCGCGGATCTCTAGGTGCCTTGGCCGCGGAGCAGCATCGTTCCAAAGTGCGGTCCGGCGGATTTGGACCGGGTCATGGTAACCGATTTGCCCCAAACTCCCTGGGTAGATAGCCCTACATGTACCCTTTCGAACGATGGTAGTCTTATTAGTGTGGCCCCAAGAGAACCGGAGATACGCGGGGCCAAAGTAGGTCAAGATTTGGCCGCTAAGGTCCACTTTGGCCCGGTACCGAGCAGCCGCCTTTCGTGGCGTTTAAAATTAAAGCCACTCACTTTGTAGAGGAGACTTGGGGCTCCACGAGGGTGGTGAAAGCTAGTCTCTAGCCACAAGGGTTCGGGAGATACAGGGCCGCAAAGTCGGTCCACATTCCCTATGGCGTTTCCCATGTTAAAGTTTCCCTATGGAGATTCCAATGTTAAATGGTCACCGGGACGAGGTCCACTTCTCCCGGTACTGTGTCCCGGCCATAAGTGTGAGCCACACGCCCTTTGGTGAGCTCGTAGGGGAGGACTTGGGCTCTGCAGCAACACCAGAACCGAGTCTCTATCCCTTTTTTTCGGGAGATATAGAGCCGCAAAGTCGGTGAAATTCTCTATGGCGATTTCAATGCATTCGACACTTAGTCATTTTCCTGAAAGTTCCCTATGGAGATTCCCATGTTAAATTTTCACCGGGACGAGGTCCACTTCTCCCGGTACTGTGACCCGGCCATAAGTGTGAGCCACACGCCCTTTGGTGAGCTCGTAGAGGAGGACTTGGGCTCTGCACCAACACCAGAAACGCGTCTCTAGCCCGAAAGGCACACGAGATATAGAGCCGCAAAGTCGGTGAAATTTCCTATGGCGATTTCAATGCATTTGACACTTAGACGATTTTTCATGCGGTTCCGCGCACTTTGTTCCGCGGCCACGGGCCCGCCGTAGCTCCAATCCTGACACATTTTGGCACACATAAACTAGAGATACTTGGCTTTCGAATGAGCCCGGGCTCGATTTATTCTCACCCCGGGAAGGAGCATCGGGTGGGGGCATGTCGGTTTTGGTTTTGCCGCTCCTCGTCCGTGCAAGTGCGGAGCCTGCTCTTCCTAGAGCTAAGAGCCAAGTGTCCTGGGAGCTCCGCGAGCCTATCCGCGGATCTCTAGGTGCCTTGGCCGCGGAGCGGCACCGTTCCAAAGTGCGGTCCGGCGGATTTGGACCGGGTCATGGTAACCGATTTGCCCCAAACTCCCTGGGTAGATAGCCCTACATGTACCCTTTCGAACGATGGTAGTCTTATTAGTGTGGCCCCAAGAGAACCGGAGATACGCGGGGCCAAAGTAGGTCAAGATTTGGCCGCTAAGATCCACTTTGGCCCGGTACCGAGCAGCCGCCTTTCGTGGCGTTTAAAATTAAAGCCACTCTCTTTGTAGAGGAGACTTGGGGCTCCACGAGGGTGGTGAAAGCTAGTCTCTAGCCCCAAGGGTTCGGGAGATACAGGGCCGCAAAGTCGGTCCACATTCCCTATGGCGTTTCCCATGTTAAAGTTTCCCTAAGGAGATTCCAATGATAAATGGTCACCGGGACGAAGTCCACTTCTCCCGGTACTGTGTCCCGGCCATAAGTGTGAGCCACACGCCCTTTAATGAGCTCGTAGAGGAGGACTTGGGCTCTGCACAAACACCAGAAACGCGTCTCTAGCCCGAAAGGCACACGAGATATAGAGCCGCAAAGTCGGTGAAATTTCCTATGGCGATTTCAATGCATTTGACACTTAGACGATTTTTCATGCGGTTCTGCGCACTTTGTTCCGCAGCCACGGGCCCGCCGTAGCTCCAATCCTGACACATTTTGGCACACATAAACTAGAGATACTTGGCTTTCGAATGAGCCCGGGCTCGAATTTTTCTCTCCCCGGGAAGGTACATCGGGTGGGGGCATGTCGGTTTTGGTTTTGCCGCTCCTCGGCCGTGCAAGTGCGGAGCCTGCCCTTCCTAGAGCTAAGAGCCAAGTGTCCTGTGAGCTCCGCGAGCCTATCCGCGGATCTCTAGGTGCCTTGGCCGCGGAGCAGGCATCCGTTCCAAAGTGCGGTCCGGCGGATTTGGACCGGGTCATGGTAACCGATTTGCCCCAAACTCCCTGGGTAGATAGCCCTACATGTACCCTTTCGAACGATGGTAGTCTTATTAGTGTGGCCCCAAGAGAACCGGAGATACGCGGGGCCAAAGTAGGTCAAGATTTGGCCGCTAAGGTCCACTTTGGCCCGGTACCGAGCAGCCGCCTTTCGTGGCGTTTAAAATTAAAGCCACTCACTTTGTAGAGGAGACTTGGGGCTCCACGAGGGTGGTGAAAGCTAGTCTCTAGCCACAAGGGTTCGGGAGATACAGGGCCGCAAAGTCGGTCCACATTCCCTATGGCGTTTCCCATGTTAAAGTTTCCCTATGGAGATTCCAATGTTAAATGGTCACCGGGACGAGGTCCACTTCTCCCGGTACTGTGTCCCGGCCATAAGTGTGAGCCACACGCCCTTTGGTGAGCTCGTAGGGGAGGACTTGGGCTCTGCAGCAACACCAGAACCGAGTCTCTATCCCTTTTTTCGGGAGATATAGAGCCGCAAAGTCGGTGAAATTCTCTATGGCGATTTAAATGCATTCGACACTTAGTCATTTTCCTGAAAGTTCCCTATGGAGATTCCAATGATAAATGGTCACCGGGACGAGGTCCACTTCTCCCGGTACTGTGTCCCGGCCATAAGTGTGAGCCACACGCCCTTTGGTGAGCTCGTAGGGGAGGACTTGGGCTCTGCAGCAACACCAGAACCGAGTCTCTATCCCTTTTTTCGGGAGATATAGAGCCGCAAAGTCGGTGAAATTCCCTATGGCGATTTCAATGCATTCGACACTTAGTCATTTTCCTGAAAGTTCCCTATGGAGATTCCCATGTTAAATTTTCACCGGGACGAGGTCCACTTCTCCCGGTACTGTGACCCGGCCATAAGTGTGAGCCACACGCCCTTTGGTGAGCTCGTAGAGGAGGACTTGGGCTCTGCACCAACACCAGAAACGCGTCTCTAGCCCGAAAGGCACGCGAGATATAGAGCCGCAAAGTCGGTGAAATTTCCTATGGCGATTTCAATGCATTTGACACTTAGACGATTTTTCATGCGGTTCCGCGCACTTTGTTCCGCGGCCACGGGCCCGCCGTAGCTCCAATCCTGACACATTTTGGCACACATAAACTAGAGATACTTGGCTTTCGAATGAGCCCGGGCTCGATTTATTCTCACCCCGGGAAGGAGCATCGGGTGGGGGCATGTCGGTTTTGGTTTTGCCGCTCCTCGTCCGTGCAAGTGCGGAGCCTGCTCTTCCTAGAGCTAAGAGCCAAGTGTCCTGGGAGCTCCGCGAGCCTATCCGCGGATCTCTAGGTGCCTTGGCCGCGGAGCGGCACCGTTCCAAAGTGCGGTCCGGCGGATTTGGACCGGGTCATGGTAACCGATTTGCCCCAAACTCCCTGGGTAGATAGCCCTACATGTACCCTTTCGAACGATGGTAGTCTTATTAGTGTGGCCCCAAGAGAACCGGAGATACGCGGGGCCAAAGTAGGTCAAGATTTGGCCGCTAAGATCCACTTTGGCCCGGTACCGAGCAGCCGCCTTTCGTGGCGTTTAAAATTAAAGCCACTCTCTTTGTAGAGGAGACTTGGGGCTCCACGAGGGTGGTGAAAGCTAGTCTCTAGCCCCAAGGGTTCGGGAGATACAGGGCCGCAAAGTCGGTCCACATTCCCTATAGCGTTTCCCATGTTAAAGTTTCCCTAAGGAGATTCCAATGATAAATGGTCACCGGGACGAAGTCCACTTCTCCCGGTACTGTGTCCCGGCCATAAGTGTGAGCCACACGCCCTTTAATGAGCTCGTAGAGGAGGACTTGGGCTCTGCACAAACACCAGAAACGCGTCTCTAGCCCGAAAGGCACACGAGATATAGAGCCGCAAAGTCGGTGAAATTTCCTATGGCGATTTCAATGCATTTGACACTTAGACGATTTTTCATGCGGTTCTGCGCACTTTGTTCCGCAGCCACGGGCCCGCCGTAGCTCCAATTCTGACACATTTTGGCACACATAAACTAGAGATACTTGGCTTTCGAATGAGCCCGGGCTCGAATTTTTCTCTCCCCGGGAAGGTACATCGGGTGGGGGCATGTCGGTTTTGGTTTTGCCGCTCCTCGGCCGTGCAAGTGCGGAGCCTGCCCTTCCTAGAGCTAAGAGCCAAGTGTCCTGGGAGCTCCGCGAGCCTATCCGCGGATCTCTAGGTGCCTTGGCCGCGGAGCGGCACCGTTCCAAAGTGCGGTCCGGCGGATTTGGACCGGGTCATGGTAACCGATTTGCCCCAAACTCGCTGGGTAGATAGCCCTACATGTACCCTTTCGAACGATGGTAGTCTTATTAGTGTGGCCCCAAGAGAACCGGAGATACGTGGGGCCAAAGTAGGTCAAGATTTGGCCGCTAAGGTCCACTTTGGCCCGGTACCGAGCAGCCGCCTTTCGTGGCGTTTAAAATTAAAGCCACTCACTTTGTAGAGGAGACTTGGGGCTCCACGAGGGTGGTGAAAGCTAGTCTCTAGCCACAAGGGTTCGGGAGATACAGGGCCGCAAAGTCGGTCCACATTCCCTATGGCGTTTCCCATGTTAAAGTTTCCCTATGGAGATTCCAATGTTAAATGGTCACCGGGACGAGGTCCACTTCTCCCGGTACTGTGTCCCGGCCATAAGTGTGAGCCACACGCCCTTTGGTGAGCTCGTAGGGGAGGACTTGGGCTCTGCAGCAACACCAGAACCGAGTCTCTATCCCTTTTTTTGGGAGATATAGAGCCGCAAAGTCGGTGAAATTCTCTATGGCGATTTCAATGCATTCGACACTTAGTCATTTTCCTGAAAGTTCCCTATGGAGATTCCCATGTTAAATTTTCACCGGGACGAGGTCCACTTCTCCCGGTACTGTGACCCGGCCATAAGTGTGAGCCACACGCCCTTTGGTGAGCTCGTAGAGGAGGACTTGGGCTCTGCACCAATACCAGAAACGCGTCTCTAGCCCGAAAGGCACACGAGATATAGAGCCGCAAAGTCGGTGAAATTTCCTATGGCGATTTCAATGCATTTGACACTTAGACGATTTTTCATGCGGTTCTGCGCACTTTGTTCCGCAGCCACGGGCCCGCCGTAGCTCCAATCCTGACACATTTTGGCACACATAAACTAGAGATACTTGGCTTTCGAATGAGCCCGGGCTCGAATTTTTCTCTCCCCGGGAAGGTACATCGGGTGGGGGCATGTCGGTTTTGGTTTTGCCGCTCCTCGTCCGTGCAAGTGCGGAGCCTGCTCTTCCTAGAGCTAAGAGCCAAGTGTCCTGGGAGCTCCGCGAGCCTATCCGCGGATCTCTAGGTGCCTTGGCCGCGGAGCGGCACCGTTCCAAAGTGCGGACCGGCTGATTTGGACCGGGTCATGGTAACCGATTTGCCCCAAACTCCCTGGGTAGATAGCCCTACATGTACCCTTTCGAACGATGGTAGTCTTATTAGTGTGGCCCCAAGAGAACCGGAGATACGCGGGGCCAAAGTAGGTCAAGATTTGGCCGCTAAGATCCACTTTGGCCCCGGTACCGAGCAGCCGCCTTTCGTGGCGTTTAAAATTAAAGCCACTCTCTTTGTAGAGGAGACTTGGGGCTCCACGAGGGTGGTGAAAGCTAGTCTCTAGCCCCAAGGGTACGGGAGATACAGGGCCGCAAAGTCGGTCCACATTCCCTATGGCGTTTCCCATGTTAAAGTTTCCCTAAGGAGATTCCAATGATAAATGGTCACCGGGACGAAGTCCACTTCTCCCGGTACTGTGTCCCGGCCATAAGTGTGAGCCACACGCCCTTTAATGAGCTCGTAGAGGAGGACTTGGGCTCTGCACAAACACCAGAAACGCGTCTCTAGCCCGAAAGGCACACGAGATATAGAGCCGCAAAGTCGGTGAAATTTCCTATGGCGATTTCAATGCATTTGACACTTAGACGATTTTTCATGCGGTTCTGCGCACTTTGTTCCGCAGCCACGGGCCCGCCGTAGCTCCAATCCTGACACATTTTGGCACACATAAACTAGAGATACTTGGCTTTCGAATGAGCCCGGGCTCGAATTTTTCTCTCCCCGGGAAGGTACATCGGGTGGGGGCATGTCGGTTTTGGTTTTGCCGCTCCTCGGCCGTGCAAGTGCGGAGCCTGCCCTTCCTAGAGCTAAGAGCCAAGTGTCCTGGGAGCTCCGCGAGCCTATCCGCGGATCTCTAGGTGCCTTGGCCGCGGAGCGGCATCGTTCCAAAGTGCGGTCCGGCGGATTTGGACCGGGTCATGGTAACCGATTTGCCCCAAACTCCCTGGGTAGATAGCCCTACATGTACCCTTTCGAACGATGGTAGTCTTATTAGTGTGTCCCCAAGAGAACCGGAGATACGCGGGGCCAAAGTAGGTCAAGATTTGGCCGCTAAGGTCCACTTTGGCCCGGTACCGAGCAGCCGCCTTTCGTGGCGTTTAAAATTAAAGCCATTCACTTTACTTCCGGTTCCGGCGCCATGCAGTAAAGACACGCTAGACCGGAGCTCCGTGGTGAGGCAGCAGACTTTCTACCTATCGAACCGCACACTGACCTCTAAAGCTGCAAATCATCGGCCCCTCACCTGTGGGGAACTTGATGGACCGCTTTGTCCAAACGATGGGCCAGAAAACCCGAGGTAAAGGCCAAGGCAAGGCAGGGAAGCAGAAGACGCGCGGCACTGACATGGCGTCGTCAGCCTCAGCCCCGGATTCGCGCGCGAGCTCCCCGGCCCATTCTTCTGCCTGCCACTCCGATGATGAGAGTGACCCGGTGCGCCTGGACTACAAGAAGCTGGCGATCGAAGTGGCGAAAAGAATCGCTCCGGATATCCAGGAAACCCTGGTCACCACAGTGTCCTCCTCGCTGCAACAATTGCAAGCGGAGATCGTCCAACATGGCCGCCGTCTTGAGGAAGCGGAGTCTCGCATACTTACGCTGGAGGAATCTACGTCTTCTGCAAACACTAAGCTTACGGATCTAGCGGGGGAGAATCGCAGGCTCTGGGACAAATTACAGGACCTGGAAGATCGTTCCAGGCGGAACAACTTACGTGTAATTGGGGTCCCAGAGTCTGTTCAGCAGCGAGACCTGGCGGCCTTATGTGAGGTAACCATTCCTAACCTCTTAGGCCTGAATCGTGTGTGCAAAGTGGAGCGGGCGCACCGCCTGGGCCCGGATCTAAGAGACGCTGCTCCTGAAGTCTCCCACCCGGCCTTACAGCCACGAATTCGCCCGAGACAGGTGATTGTGCGTTATCTTGATTACGTAGACAAAACCGAGATCTTGCGGGCCTTCAGACGCAAAACCTCTGATCTCCTGCTACAGGAAGCCAAATTGCTGATCTTGGCGATTACTCCGCGGAAACCCTGAGATGCCGCAAGCTGTTCTCCCCACTTTGTTCTATGCTGTACAAAAAACAATACGCTTCGCCCTCTTGCACCCTGCTATTTTGCGAGTATTCCACCCTGATGGTTCCATGTCTACGTTCCGCACGCCGGACGAGGCGAAGGAAGGATTGCATGAATATTTCGACGACGATGTCTGGCCTCCTCGAGACGACGATATGAACAATCGCCAAGATCCACCTGATCGTGCAGGTAGTCGTACACCACGGCGGGGGACTCACCGTGAGGTGGACTGGTATCTTGCTCCAAGAGAACAGAGGAAGCGCAGATCCTCCTTATCCGATGCGGGACTCTGAGGGACATTAAGTCATTCATAAGTATTCTTTATGATTAGCAATAAGGGGTTGTCGCCGACGGCTACTATAATGACCGCTTTAGATTCAGTAATGCTCTGCCTTAACACGGAAGCTGGGTCTGTATTAGGGATGGACTGTAAGGTTCTATCTTTTCCTTTTTCTTTTTCTCCTTTGTTGCTCTTTTATTGTATGGAAAAAAGTGAAGTCGGAGGACAAGGTACGGGACGCTGACAGCAGCCTCCCGGCAACTGGTCGTTGGAGGGTTTTTTCAGTATTGTTATTCTTCACTTTTGATTGTTAGTTTAGAGGGGGGCGGGATGTTAGAGGGAGGGGAGTTAGTTGGGATTGGGAGGGGAGGGTGGGAATTCCTGCGAAGTGAGGCTCTGGATCGGGGTCCCCCCGACCACAAATCCCTTTTCTATGTTATACGATGTTTCGATTAATTACGTGGAACGTCAAAGACTTAGATCACCACACAAGAGGACAGCAGTATTGCGTCATCTCAAAAAGCTGAAGCCAGATATGGCCCTACTGCAGGAGACCCATTTGGACTCCACTGACTTCTTTAGAATGAAGAAATTATGGTCGGGGGGTCTATGGATCTCCTGCAGTGGAGCGAAAGGCAGGGGTCCTAATTCTCATAATAGATCTTTTCCTGGGGAAGTCCTGGGTTCTTCTCATGATGCAGCGGGTAGAATATGCACGCTTCATATACGTTTGCTAAATGAGGAGGTTATGATATATAACATATATGGGCCTAATAGTAATAACTCTTTATTCTTCTCACAGCTCACGTCCCAACTGCTATCAGATGCTTGCCCCAACAAGGTTGTGGCAGGTGACTTCAATGATGTGATGCTGCCTTCTGAAGATAGAACCAATAACGTGCCCGGGACGTCTGGAGCAGGTACTCGTTCTTCTCCTCTTTCTGCCATGTGTCATAGCGTGCCCCTTACCGATACGTGGAGATACCTCAACCCTGACGCAAGGGAGTACTCCTTCTATTCAGCCCCCACACGATTCTTGGTCCAGGATTGATTATGTCCTAGCTTCTCAGTCCTGGTTACCAAGACTTCAGACGCAACTCTATAGAAGACATGATCATTTCCGATCATTCTCCGTTGTGCTGTTCCTTTTCCTCCCATCTACCTAGAGGCTCGGACTTTCTGTGGAAGTTCCCGGTGGGATTGGCAAAGGATGACGGCTTTAAGGAGCTGCTCAAGCACTGGTGGATGGAGTACTCCCTTGACAATGCGGCTCACGCTGACCAACCCAACTGTTCTGGGCAGCTGCAAAAGCAGTCCTGCGTGGACGCATTATGGCATATACGGCCTCTAAAAAAAAAGAAATTGCCGCGGCTGTGGCAGCCTATAGTGCAGCCCTCCGGGAAGCATATACCAATTTTCTTACGTCTCCTTCAGATTACTACTCGGCAGGCGTGGCAACAGGCTCGCACCAGCTATGAGGCATGGTTGGAAGAAAGGAGGACATGTACCGTACCAGATATGACTCCCTCCTGTTCCGACATGGGAACAAGGCGGGGCGCATACTGGCAAGATATGCACGGGGCCCCCACTCGGCTCAGCATATTGCTCAACTGAGGGATATGGCGGGTACCATCAAAATCACCCCAAAAAAATCACTGACACTCTGCAGTCTTTCTACCAAAATCTATACTCCACAAATATTATTTCCCCGTCAACCCCCCATAGTTTGCTACAAAATCTCCACAGATCTCTGAAGAAGACACAACCTTGCTTAATGCGCCTTGTGTCAGCTGAGGACATTAACGGGTGATTTCTATCTTAATGTCCACAAGGCCCCGGGTCCGGATGGCTTTTCTGGGGATTTCTTCAGGATACTCAGTTGATGCTATCACCCCTACGTTACTATCCCTGTATAACTTCTATCTGGAGGGAGGGTCGATTCCGGCCTCATCCAACACGGCCTACATTAAGGTGCTTTTGTAAACCCGGTAAGGATCCTTTGAATCTTAACTCATACAGACCTATATCTCTAATAAATCTGGATCTTAAGATCATCTCCAAAATTATGGCGGACAGGTTGGCGAGTTTGATGCCGGACCTGGTGTCCCCAGCCCAGGTGGGATTTATTCAGGGTCGCTCGGCAGTTGCCAATGTTCGCAAGGTGATGGCCGTGCTGGATGAGATCAAGATGAGACCCCCTTGGCCATCCATCCCCAGCTCTCCTGTCCATTGATGCTGAAAAAGCGTTCGACAGTGTGAGCTGGGGATGGATGTTCCAGGTATTAGGGGCAATGGGATTTAGCGGGGCATTTTTATCATTTCTTAGGGGTCTCTACTCCTCTCCTCAGGCACGGATTCACACCCCTGGCTTCCTCTCACATGCATTTGCGCTTTGCAAAGGGACGCGCCAGGGGTGTCCGTTATCCCCTTTACTATTCGATTTGGCTATAGAACCTCTTTCCCGAAGACTGCAGAGTGCAGAGGATTTCAGGGGAATAAAGGTGGGAAACACAGAACTCAAGGCCATCTTCTTCGCAGATGACCTACTCATATTTCTGGAACACCCTTATTCAGATCTGGAGGCGGTTTTTCCAGCATCTGGATACCTTTGGCTCCCAGTCGGGTTTCAAAGTTAATAAGGACAAGAGTGAGCTTCTCCTGCTCTCGTCCCCGGGCTTCCCGGGGAGGAGAGTTTCCTCTCCATTACCAATAAAGTTAGCCTCGGACCACATCACATACTTAGGGATTAAGGTGGGGAGGGTAGCGGGCTCTTTGTACTCCCTGAATTTCCCTCCTCTGTTCAGAAAGTTGCAGTCTGACCTCTCCAGATGGTCTGCCCTCCCTCTCCCGCTGCTGGCAAGGTATCACTTCTGAAAATGATGGGCTTCGGGAAGCTGCTGTACCCCATGCAGACGATACCACTATTACTTAAGCACTCAGATGTCGCCTCTCTCACTTCTGCTTTCATCAAATTTATATGGGCTGGCAAACGCCCCAGGATAGCGAGGAAAAAGCTGACTCTTCCACTGGTGAAGGGGGGGCTTAATCTTCCTGATATACGGTGCTATAACCTGGCGTGTTTATGTCGCCATGGTGTGGATTGGCTGCGGGGGTCCAGCATCTACTCGAACTACGCTCTGGAGGCCCAAATGGTAACGCCCTGGTCCCTAAATAGTCTCCTTCATACTAGATATGCAAAATTGCCCCCTATAGTTAAAAATAGTTTGCTATTTAGGGATACGATAAAAGGCTGGCAACATGGACGCAAACTATTAGGTCTCCCCATGCTTATGAGTGTACACATGGACCTTTGGGACCATCCAGAATTCGTCCAAGCAGACTCCCACCCTAGTTTTAAGCTTTGGAGGAGAGCGGGAATAATGGTTGCTTCTGATCTGATTGTGCGGCAGGAGTCTAGATACATGTCCTTCCAGGAGGTCCAGACTACTTATGGATTGGGGCCCGGTCACTTCCTGGCTTACGGTCAGATCAGAAGCTTCTTGTTCTCCAGATTACAGGATTTGAGGGGGGAACTCTCCTCTAATGACCTTCCATATACGTCACAAATTCATCCACAGAGGGCCTAGAGCCGTCCTTGTTTAAATATTGGGAGGGGAAGCTACCGCTTGCCAATCTATCTGAACAAATACTCAAGGGCTGGGCAGCCGTTAGGGCGGCAGTTATTTGTGAACAGTGGCGGGAAACATATTATAAACTGATCCATCATGCGACATATGGATTTAACGT
This sequence comes from Dendropsophus ebraccatus, assembly GCF_027789765.1. Classification (NCBI taxonomy): domain Eukaryota; kingdom Metazoa; phylum Chordata; class Amphibia; order Anura; family Hylidae; genus Dendropsophus; species Dendropsophus ebraccatus. Next base: position 15,534 of record NW_027210363.1, on the reverse strand, counting down.
CCCAAGATCCCCGGATCATCCTGAACGGCTTACTGCGTGTCCTAATTGTGGGGATCCACTGACTGACCTCTATCACGGGCTCTTTACTTGCTCTAGGGTACAAACGTTCTGGCAGGCCTCCTAGATCTTTTAAAAACCAAACTCCAGGTGTCCTTGCCTCTGGACCCACACCTGATAGTATTACACATCCCTCCGGCTGAATCTACAATCTCCCATCTCATACATGTTTCCTGTTAGTGGCCAAGAGGTCCTTGCTGCCCGATGGCTGGTTCCAGAGATGCCCTCCGTATCTCAGGTCCTTCAGCAGGTGAAAAGATACCTGTTATTTGATCGGATTGACGCGGAACCCCAACGGGAAACAAAAAACAAACCGTTCTTCAAAAAATGGAGGACATTTATTGTGTCTTTCCTGGAGCCGGAGGAAATATATGAGGTGGTCCGTCCATTCCGTAATACGAGATGGTACCTTCAAGCGGAACTGGGGGGATCCCTTGGTGTTTTACGTCTCCCTGATTAGGGTTCGGTGGACCCGAAAGTTAAGACCTTGGGCCTCACTTCGCAGGATGGGGGGGGGGGGGTAAGAGGGGGTTTAGGGGAGGGGGGGTTGGCTTTTGCGTGTTGGGACAGAAAAAAAAAATGTCTGGACAAATTCCTGTTTGGTGAATCTGTTTTTTATATGCTGATTTGTGTATTTGTCATAGATGAATAAAAACAAGTTTGAAAAAAAAAAAAAAAAAAAGCCATTCACTTTGTAGAGGAGACTGGGGCTCCACGAGGGTGGTGAAAGCTAGTCTCTAGCCACAAGGGTTCGGGAGATACAGGGCCGCAAAGTCGGTCCACATTCCCTATGGCGTTTCCCATGTTAAAGTTTCCCTATGGAGATTCCAATGTTAAATGGTCACCGGGACGAGGTCCACTTCTCCCGGTACTGTGTCCCGGCCATAAGTGTGAGCCACACGCCCTTTGGTGAGCTCGTAGGGGAGGACTTGGGCTATGCAGCAACACCAGAACCGAGTCTCTATCCCTTTTTTCGGGAGATATAGAGCCGCAAAGTCGGTGAAATTCCCTATGGCGATTTCAATGCATTCGACACTTAATCATTTTCCTGAAAGTTCCCTATGGAGATTCCAATGATAAATGGTCACCGGACGAGGTCCACTTCTCCCGGTACTGTTGTCCCGGCCATAAGTGTGAGCCACACGCCCTTTGGTGAAGCTCGTAGGGGAGGACTTGGGCCTCTGCAGCAACACCAGAACCGAGTCTCTATCCCTTTTTTCGGGAGATATAGAGCCGCAAAGTCGGTGAAATTCCCTATGGCGATTTCAATGCATTCGACACTTAGTCATTTCCTGAAAGTTCCCTATGGAGATTCCCATGTTTAAATTTTCACCGGGACGAGGTCCACTTCTCCCGGTACTGTGACCCGGCCATAAGTGTGGAGCCACACGCCTTCCTTGGTGAGCTCGTAGAGGAGGACTTGGGCTCTGCACCAACACCAGAAACGCGTCTCTAGCCGAAAGGCACGCGAGATATAGAGCCGCAAAGTCGGTGAAATTTCCTATGGCGATTTCAATGCATTTGACACTTAGACGATTTTCATGCGGTTCCGCGCACTTTGTTCCGCGGCCACGGGCCCGCCGTAGCTCCAATCCTGACACATTTTGGCACACATAAACTAGAGATACTTGGCTTTCGAATGAGCCCGGGCTCGATTTATTCTCACCCCGGGAAGGAGCATCGGGTGGGGGCATGTCGGTTTTGGTTTTGCCGCTCCTCGTCCGTGCAAGTGCGGAGCCTGCTCTTCCTAGAGCTAAGAGCCAAGTGTCCCTGTGGAGCTCCGCGAGCCTATCCGCGGGATCTCTAGGTGCCTTGGCCGCGGAGCGGCACCGTTCCAAAGTGCGGTCCCGGCGGATTTGGACCGGGTCATGGTAAACCGATTTGCCCCAAACTCCCTGGTAGATAGCCCTACATGTACCCTTTCAAACGATGGTAGTCTTATTAGTGTGGCCCCAGAGAACCGGAGATACGCGGGGCCAAAGTAGGTCAAGATTTGGCCGCTAAGATCCACTTTGGCCCGGTACCGAGCAGCCGCCTTTCGTGGCGTTTAAATTAAAGCCACTCTCTTTGTCGAGGAGACTTGGGGCTCCACGAGGGTGGTGAAAGCTAGTCTCTAGCCCCAAGGGTTCGGGAGATACAGGGCCGCAAAGTCGGTCCACATTCCCTATGGCGTTTCCCATGTTCAAGTTTCCCTATGGAGATTCCAATGATAAATGGTCACCGGGACGAGGTCCACTTCTCCCGGTACTGTGTCCCGGCCATAAGTGTGAGCCACACGCCCTTTGGTGAGCTCGTAGAGGAGGACTTGGGCTCTGCACAAACACCAGAAACGCGTCTCTAGCCCGAAAGGCACACGAGATATAGAGCCGCAAAGTCGGTGAAATTTCCTATGTCGATTTCAATGCATTTGACACTTAGACGATTTTTCATGCGGTTCTGCGCACTTTGTTCCGCAGCCACGGGCCCGCCGTAGCTCCAATCCTGACACATTTTGGCACACATAAACTAGAGATACTTGGCTTTCGAATGAGCCCGGGCTCGAATTTTTCTCTCCCGGGAAGGTACATCGGGTGGGGGCATGTCGGTTTTGGTTTTGCCGCTCCTCGGCCGTGCAAGTGCGGAGCCTGCCCTTCCTAGAGCTAAGAGCCAAGTGTCCTGTGAGCTCCGCGAGCCTATCCGCGGATCTCTAGGTGCCTTGGCCGCGGAGCAGCATCGTTCCAAAGTGCGGTCCGGCGGATTTTGGACCGGGTCATGGTAACCGATTTGCCCCAACTCCCTGGGTAGATAGCCCTACATGTACCCTTTCGAACGATGGTAGTCTCTATTAGTGTGGCCCCAAGAGAACCGGAGATACGCGGGGCCAAAGTAGGTCAAGATTTGGCCGCTAAGGCCACTTTTGGCCCGGTACCGAGCAGCCGCCTTTCGTGGCGTTTAAAATTAAAGCCACTCACTTTGTAGAGGAGACTTGGGGCTCCACGAGGTGGTGAAAGCTAGTCTCTAGCCACAAGGGTTCGGGAGATACAGGGCCGCTAAGTCGGTCCACATTCCCTATGCGTTTTCCCATGTTAAAGTTTCCCTATGGAGATTCCAATGTTAAATGGTCACCGGACGAGGTCCACTTCTCCCGGTACTGTGTCCCGGCCATAAGTGTGAGCCACACGCCCTTGGTGAGCTCGTAGGGGAGGACTTGGGCTCTGCAGCAACACCAGAACCGAGTCTCTATCCCTTTTTTTCGGGAGATATAGAGCCGCAAAGTCGGTGAAATTCTCTATGGCGATTTCAATGCATTCGACACTTAGTCATTTTCCTGAAAGTTCCCTATGGAGATTCCCATGTTAAATTTTGACCGGGACGAGGTCCACTTCTCCCGGTACTGTGACCCGGCCATAAGTGTGAGCCACACGCCCTTTGGTGAGCTCGTAGAGGAGGACTTGGGCTCTGCACCAACACCAGAAACGCGTCTCTAGCCCGAAAGGCACACGAGATATAGAGCCGCAAAGTCGGTGAAATTTCCTATGGCGATTTCAATGCATTTGACACTTAGACGATTTTCATGCGGTTCCGCGCACTTTGTTCCGCGGCCACGGGCCCGCCGTAGCTCCAATCCTGACACATTTTGGCAACATAAACTAGAGATACTTGGCTTTCGAATGAGCCCGGGCTCGATTTATTCTCACCCCGGGAAGGAGCATCGGGTGGGGGCATGTCGGTTTTGGTTTTGCCGCTCCTCGGCCGTGCAAGTGCGGAGCCTGCTCTTCATAGAGCTAAGAGCCAAGTGTCCTGGAGCTCCGCGAGCCTATCCGCGGATCTCTAGGTGCCTTGGCCGCGGAGCGGGCACCGTTCCAAAGTGCGGTCCGGCGGATTTGGACCGGGTCATGGTAACCGATTTGCCCCAAACTCCCTGGGTAGATAGCCCTACATGTACCCTTTCAAACGATGGTAGTCTTATTAGTGTGGCCCCAAGAGAACCGGAGATACGCGGGGCCAAAGTAGGTCAAGATTTGGCCGCTAAGATCCACTTTGGCCCGGTACCGAGCAGCCGCCTTTCGTGGCGTTTAAAATTAAAGCCACTCTCTTTGTAGAGGAGACTTGGGGCCTCCACGAGGGTGGTGAAAGCTAGTCTCTAGCCCCAAGGGTTCGGGAGAAACAGGGCCGCAAAGTCGGTCCACATTCCCTATGGCGTTTCCATGTTAAAGTTTTCCTAAGGAGATTCCAATGATAAATGGTCACCGGGACGAAGTCCACTTCTCCCGGTACTGTGTCCCGGCCATAAGTGTGAGCACACGCCCTTTAATGAGCTCGTAGAGGAGGACTTGGGCTCTGCACAAACACCAGAAACGCGTCTCTAGCCCGAAAGGCACACGAGATATAGAGCCGCAAAGTCGGTGAAATTTCCTATGGCGATTTCAATGCATTTGACACTTAGACGATTTTTCATGCGGTTCTGCGCACTTTGTTCCGCAGCCACGGGCCGCCGTAGCTCCAATCCTGACACATTTTGGCACACCATAAACTAGGAGATACTTGGCTTTCCGAATGAGCCCGGGCTCGAATTTTTCTCTCCCCGGGAAGGTACATCGGGTGGGGGCATGTCGGTTTGGTTTTTGCCGGCTCCTCGGCCGTGCAAGTGCGGAGCCTGCCTTCCTAGAGCTAGAGCCAAGTGTCCTGTGAGCTCCGCGAGCCTATCCGCGGATCTCCAGGTGCCTTGGCCGCGGAGCAGCATCGTTCCAAAGTGCGGTCCGGCGGATTTGGACCGGGTCATGGTAACCGATTTGCCCCAAACTCCCTGGGTTAGATAGCCCTACATGTACCCTTTCGAACGATGGTAGTCCTTATTAGTGTGGCCCCAAGAGAACCGGAGATACGCGGGGCCAAAGTAGGTCAAGATTTTGGCCGCTAAGGTCCACTTTGGCCCGGGTACACGAGCAGCCGCCTTTCGTGGCGTTTAAAATTAAAGCCACTCACTTTGTAGAGGAGACTTGGGGCTCCACGAGGGTGGTGAAAGCTAGTCTCTAGCCACAAGGGTTCGGGAGATACAGGGCCGCTAAGTCGGTCCACATTCCCTATGCGTTTCCCATGTTAAAGTTTCCCTATGGAGATTCCAATGTTTAAATGGTCACCGGGACGAGGTCCACTTCTCCCTGTACTGTGTCCCGGCCATAAGTGTGAGCCACACGCCCTTTGGTGAGCTCGTAGGGGAGGACTTGGGCTCTGCAGCAACACCAGAACCGAGTCTCTATCCTTTTTTCGGGAGATATAGAGCCGCAAAGTCGGTGAAATTCTCTATGGCGATTTCAATGCATTCGACACTTAGTCATTTTCCTGAAAGTTCCCTATGGAGATTCCCATGTTAAATTTTGACCGGGACGAGGTCCACTTCTCCCGGTACTGTGACCCGGCCATAAGTGTGAGCCACACGCCCTTTGGTGATCTCGTAGAGGAGGACTTGGGCTCTGCACCAACACCAGAAACGCGTCTCTAGCCCGAAAGGCACACGAGATATAGAGCCGCAAAGTCGGTGAAATTCTCTATGGCGATTTCAATGCATTCGACACTTAGACGATTTTTCATGCGGTTCCGCGCACTTTGTTCCGCGGGCCACGGGCCCGCCGTAGCTCCAATCCTGACACATTTTGGCACATAAACTAGAGATACTTGGCTTTCGAATGAGCCCGGGCTCGATTTATTCTCACCCCGGGAAGGTAGCATCGGGTGGGGGCATGTCGTTTTGGTTTTTGCCGCTCCTCGTCCGTGCAAGTGCGGAGCCTGCTCTTCCAAGAGTTAAGAGCCAAGTGTCCTGGGAGCTCCGCGAGCCTATCCGCGGATCTCTAGGTGCCTTGGCCGCGGAGCGGCACCGTTCCAAAGTGTGGTCCGGCGGATTTGGACCGGGTCATGGTAACCGATTTGCCCCAAACTCCCTGGGTAGATAGCCCTACATGTACCCTTTCGAAACGATGGTAGTCTTATTAGTGTGGCCCCAAGAGAACCGGAGATACGCGGGGCCAAAGTAGGTCAAGATTTGGCCGCTAAGATCCACTTTGGCCCGGTACCGAGCAGCCGCCTTTCGTGGCGTTTAAAATTAAAGCCACTCTCTTTGTAGAGGAGACTTGGGGCTCCACGAGGGTGGTGAAAGCTAGTCTCTAGCCCCAAGGGTTCGGGAGATACAGGGCCGCAAAGTCGGTCCACATTCCCTATGGCGTTTCCCATGTTAAAGTTTCCCTAAGGAGATTCAATGATAAATGGTCACCGGGACGAAGTCCACTTCTCCCGGTACTGTGTCCCGGCCATAAGTGTGAGCCACACGCCCTTTTAATGAGCTCGTTAGAGGAGGACTTGGGCTCCTGCACAAACACCAGAAACGCGTCTCTAGCCCGAAAGGCACACGAGATATAGAGCCGCAAAGTCGGTGAAATTTCCTATGGCGATTTCACTGCATTTGACACTTAGACGATTTTTCATGCGGTTCTGCGCACTTTGTTCCGCAGCCACGGGCCCGCCGTAGCTCCAATCCTGACACATTTTGGCACACATAAACTAGAGATACTTGGCTTTCGAATGAGCCCGGGCTCGAATTTTTCTCTCCCCAGGAAGGTACATCGGGTGGGGGCATGTCGGTTTTGGTTTTGCGCTCCTCGGCCGTGCAAGTGCGGAGCCTGCCCTTCCTAGAGCTAAGAGCCAAGTGTCCTGGGAGCTCCGCGAGCCTATCCGCGGATCTCTAGGTGCCTTGGCCGCGGAGCAGCATCGTTCCAAAGTGCGGTCCGGCGGATTTGGACCGGGTCATGGTAACCGATTTGCCCCAAACTCCCTGGTTAGATAGCCCTACATGTACCCTTTCGAACGATGGTAGTCTTATTAGTGTGGCCCCAAGAGAACCGGAGATACGCGGGGCCAAAGTAGGTCAAGATTTGGCCGCTAAGGTCCATTTTGGCCCGGTACCGAGCAGCCGCCTTTCGTGGCGTTTAAATTAAAGCCACTCACTTTGTAGAGGAGACTTGGGGCTCCACGAGGGTGGTGAAAGCTAGTCTCTAGCCACAAGGGTTCGGGAGATACAGGGCCGCAAAGTCGGTCCACATTCCCTATGGCGTTTCCCATGTTAAAGTTTCCCTATGGAGATTCCAATGTTAAATGGTCACCGGGACGAGGTCCACTTCTCCCGGTACTGTGTCCCGGCCATAAGTGTGAGCCACACGCCCTTTGGTGAGCTCGTAGGGGAGGACTTGGGCTCTGCAGCAACACCAGAACCGAGTCTCTATCCCTTTTTTTCGGGAGATATAGAGCCGCAAAGTCGGTGAAATTCTCTATGGCGATTTCAATGCATTCGACACTTAGTCATTTTCCTGAAAGTTCCCTATGGAGATTCCCATGTTAAATTTTGACCGGGACGAGGTCCACTTCTCCCGGTACTGTGACCCGGCCATAAGTGTGAGCCACACGCCCTTTGGTGAGCTCGTAGAGGAGGACTTGGGCTCTGCACCAACACCAGAAACGCGTCTCTAGCCCGAAAGGCACACGAGATATAGAGCCGCAAAGTCGGTGAAATTTCCTATGGCGATTTCAATGCATTTGACACTTAGACGATTTTTCATGCGGTTCCACGCACTTTGTTCCGCGGCCACGGGCCCGCCGTAGCTCCAATCCTGACACATTTTGGCACATAAACTAGAGATACTTGGCTTTCGAATGAGCCCGGGCTCGATTTATTCTCACCCCGGGAAGGAGCATCGGGTGGGGGGCATGTCGGTTTTGGTTTTGCCGCTCCTCGTCCGTGCAAGTGCGGAGCCTGCTCTTCCTAGAGCTAAGAGCCAAGTGTCCTGGGAGCTCCGCGAGCCTATCCGCGGATCTCTAGGTGCCTTGGCCGCGGAGCGGGCACCGTTCCAAAGTGCGGTCCGGCGGATTTGGACCGGGTCATGGTAACCGATTTGCTCCAAACTCGCCTGGGTAGATAGCCCTACATGTACCCCTTTCGAACGATGGTAGTCTTATTAGTGTGGCCCCAAGAGAACCGGAGATACGCGGGGCCAAAGTAGGTCAAGATTTGGCCGGTAAGGTCCACTTTGGCCCGGTACCGAGCAGCCGCCTTTCGTGGCGTTTAAAATTAAAGCCACTCACTTTGTAGAGGAGACTTCGGGCTCCACGAGGGTGGTGAAAGCTAGTCTCTAGCCACAAGGGTTCGGGAGATACAGGGCCGCAAAGTCGGTCCACATTCCCTATGGCGTTTCCCATGTTAAAGTTTCCCTATGGAGATTCCAATGTTAAATGGTCACCGGGACGAGGTCCACTTCTCCCGGTACTGTGTCCCGGCCATAAGTGTGAGCCACACGCCCTTTGGTGAGCTCGTAGGGGAGGACTTGGCTCTGCAGCAACACCAGAACAGAGTCTCTATCCCTTTTTTTCGGGAGATATAGAGCCGCAAAGTCGGTGAAATTCTCTATGGCGATTTCAATGCATTCGACACTTAGTCATTTTCCTGAAAGTTCCCTATGGAGATTCCCATGTAAATTTTCACCGGGACGAGGTCCACTTCTCCCGGTACTGTGACCCGGCCATAAGTGTGAGCCACACGCCCTTTGGTGAGCTCGTAGAGGAGGACTTGGGCTCTGCCCCAACACCAGAAACGCGTCTCTAGCCCGAAAGGCACACGAGATATAGAGCCGCAAAGTCGGTGAAATTTCCTATGGCGATTTCAATGCATTTGACACTTAGACGATTTTTCATGCGGTTCCGCGCACTTTGTTCCGCGGCCACGGGCCCGCCGTAGCTCCAATCCTGACACATTTTGGCACATAAACTAGAGATACTTGGCTTTCGAATGAGCCCGGGCTCGATTTATTCTCACCCCGGGAAGGAGCATCGGGTGGGGGCATGTCGGTTTTGGTTTTGCCGCTCCTCGTCCGTGCAAGTGCGGAGCCTGCTCTTCCTAGAGCTAAGAGCCAAGTGTCCTGGGAGCTCCGCGAGCCTATCCGCGGATCTCTAGGTGCCTTGGCCGCGGAGCGGCACCGTTCCAAAGTGCGGTCCGGCGGATTTGGACCGGGTCATGGTAACCGATTTGCCCCCAAACTCCCTGGGTAGATAGCCCTACATGTACCCTTTCGAACGATGGTAGTCTTATTAGTGTGGCCCCAAGAGAACCGGAGATACGCGGGGCCAAAGTAGGTCAAGATTTGGCCGCTAAGATCCACTTTGGCCCGGTACCGAGCAGCCGCCTTTCGTGGCGTTTAAAATTAAAGCCACTCACTTTGTAGAGGAGGACTTGGGGCTCCACGAGGGTGGTGAAAGCTAGTCTCTAGCCACAAGGGTTCGGGAGATACAGGGCCGCAAAGTCGGTCCACATTCCCTATGGCGTTTCCCATGTTTTAAGTTTCCCTATGGAGATTCCAATGTTAAATTGGTCACCGGGACGAGGTCCACTTCTCCCGGTACTGTGTCCCGGCCATAAGTGTGAGCAACACGCCCTTTGGTGAGCTCGTAGGGTAGCACTTGGGCTCTGCAGCAACACCAGAACAGAGTCTCTATCCCTTTTTTCGGGAGATATAGAGCCGCAAAGTCCGTGAAATTCTCTATGGCGATTTCAATGCATTCGACACTTAGTCATTTTCCTGAAAGTTCCCTATGGAGATTCCCATGTTAAATTTTCACCGGGACGAGGTCCACTTCTCCCGGTACTGTGACCCGGCCATAAGTGTGAGCCACACGCCCTTTGGTGAGCTCGTAGAGGAGGACTTGGGCTCTGCACCAACACCAGAAACGCGTCTCTAGCCCGAAAGGCACACGAGATATAGAGCCGCAAAGTCGGTGAAATTTCCTATGGCGATTTCAATGCATTTGACACTTAGACGATTTTTCATGCGGTTCCGCGCACTTTGTTCCGCGGCCACGGGCCCGCCGTAGCTCCAATCCTGACACATTTTGGCACATAACTAGAGATACTTGGCTTTCGAATGAGCCCGGGCTCGATTTATTCTCACCCCGGGAAGGAGCATCGGTGGTGGGCATGTCGGTTTTGGTTTTGCCGCTCCTCGTCCGTGCAAGTGCGGAGCCTGCTCTTCTATAGCGTAAGAGCCAAGTGTCCTGGGAGCTCGCGAGCCTATCCGCGGATCTCTACGGTTGCCTTGGCCGCGGAGCGGCACCGTTCCAAGTGCGGTCCGGCGGATTTGGACCGGGTCATGGTAACCGATTTGCCCCAAACTCCCTGGGTAGATAGCCCTACATGTACCCTTTCGAACGATGGTAGTCTTATTAGTGTGGCCCCAAGAGAACCGGAGATACGCGGGGCCAAAGTAGGTCAAGATTTGGCCGCTAAGATCCACTTGGCCCGGTACCGAGCAGCCGCCTTTCGTGGCGTTTAAAATTAAAGCCACTCTCTTTGTAGAGGAGACTTGGGGCTCCACGAGGGTGGTGAAAGCTAGTCTCTAGCCCCAAGGGTTCGGGAGATACAGGGCCGCAAAGTCGGTCCACATTCCCTAAGGCGTTTCCCATGTTAAAGTTTCCCTAAGGAGATTCCAATGATAAATGGTCACCGGGACGAAGTCCACTTCTCCCGGTACTGTGTCCCGGCCATAAGTGTGAGCCACACGCCCTTTAATGAGCTCGTAGAGGAGGACTTGGGCTCTGCACAAACACCAGAAACGCGTCTCTAGCCCGAAAGGCACACGAGATATAGAGCCGCAAAGTCAGTGAAATTTCCTATGGCGATTTCAATGCATTTGACACTTAGACGATTTTTTCATGCGGTTCTGCGCACTTGTTCCGCAGCCACGGGGCCGCCGTAGCTCCAATCCTGACACATTTTGGCACACATAAACTAGAGATACTTGGCTTTCGAATGAGCCCGGGCTCGAATTTTCTCTCCCCGGGAAGGTACATCGGGTGGGGGCATGTCGGTTTTGGTTTTGCCGCTCCTCGGCCGTGCAAGTGCGGAGCCTGCCCTTCCTAGAGCTAAGAGCCAAGTGTCCTGGGAGCTCCGCGAGCATATCCGCGGATCTCTAGGTGCCTTGGCCGCGGAGCAGCATCGTTCCAAAGTGCGGTCCGGCGGATTTGGACCGGGTCATGGTAACCGATTTGCCCCAAACTCCCTGGGTAGATAGCCCTACATGTACCCTTTCGAACGATGGTAGTCTTATTAGTGTGGCCCCAAGAGAACCGGAGATACGCGGGGCAAAGTAGGTCAAGATTTGGCCGCTAAGGTCCACTTTGGCCCGGTACCGAGCAGCCGCCTTTCGTGGCGTTTAAAATTAAAGCCACTCACTTTGTAGAGGAGACTTGGGGCTCCACGAGGGTGGTGAAAGCTAGTCTCTAGCCACAAGGGTTCGGGAGATACAGGCCGCAAAGTCGGTCCACATTCCCTATGGCGTTTCCCATGTTAAGTTTCCCTATGAAGATTCCAATGTTAAATGGTCCACCGGGCGAGGTCCACTTCTCCCGGTACTGTGTCCCGGCCATAAGTGTGAGCACACGCCCTTTGGTGAGCTCGTAGGGGAGGACTTGGGCTCTGCAGCAACACCAGAACCGAGTCTCTATCCCTTTTTTCGGGAGATATAGAGCCGCAAAGTCGGTGAAATTCTCTATGGCGATTTCAATGCATTCGACACTTAGTCATTTTCCTGAAAGTTCCCTATGGAGATTCCCATGTTAAATTTTGACCGGGACGAGGTCCACTTCTCCCGGTACTGTGACCGGCCATAAGTGTGAGCCACACGCCCTTTGGTGAGCTCGTAGAGGAGGACTTGGGCTCTGCACCAAACACCAGAAACGCGTCTCTAGCCCGAAAGGCACACGAGATATAGAGCCGCAAAGTCGGTGGAAATTTCCTATGGCGATTTCAATGCATTTGACACTTAGACGATTTTCATGCGGTCCGCGCACTTGTTCCGCGGCCACGGGCCCGCCGTAGCTCCAATCCTGACACATTTTGGCACATAAACTAGAGATACTGGCTTTCGAATGAGCCCGGGCTCGATTATTCTCACCCCGGGAAGGAGCACGGGTGGGGGCATGTCGGTTTGGTTTTGCCGCTCCTCGTCCGTGCAAGTGCGGAGCCTGCTCTTCCTAGAGCTAAGAGCCAAGTGTCCTGGGAGCTCCGCGAGCCTATCGCGGATCTAAGGTGCCTTGGCCGCGGAGGCACGTTCCAAAGTGCGGTCCGGCGGATTTTGGACCGGGTCATGGTAACCGATTGCCCCAAACTCCTGGGTAGATAGCCCTACATGTACCCTTTCGAACGATGGTAGTCTTATTAGTGTGGCCCCAAGAGAACCGGAGATACGCGGGGCCAAAGTAGGTCAAGATTTGGCCGCTAAGATCCACTTTGGCCCGGTACCGAGCAGCCGCCTTTCGTGGCGTTTAAAATTAAAGCCACTCCTTTGTAGAGGAGACTTGGGGCTCCACGAGGGTGGTGAAAGCTAGTCTCTAGCCCCAAGGGTTCGGGAGATACAGGGCCGCAAAGTCGGTCCACATTCCCTATGGCGTTCCCATGTTAAAGTTCCCTAAGGAGATTCCAATGATAAATGGTCACCGGGACGAAGTCCACTTCTCCCGGTACTGTGTCCCGCCCATAAGTGTGAGCCACACGCCCTTTAATGAGCTCGTAGAGGAGGACTTGGGCTCTGCACAAACACCAGAAACGCGTCTCTAGCCCGAAAGGCACACGAGATATAGAGCCGCAAAGTCGGTGAAATTCCTATGGCGATTTCAATGCATTTGACACTTAGACGATTTTTCATGCGGTTCTGCGCCATTTGTTCCGCAGCCACGGGCCCGCCGTAGCTCCAATCCTGACCATTTTGGCACACATAAACTAGAGATACTTGGCTTCGAATGAGCCCGGGCTCGATTATTCTCAACCCGGGAAGGAGCATCGGGTGGGGGCATGTCGGTTTTGGTTTTGACGCTCCTCGTCCGTGCACGTGCGGAGCCTGCCTTCCTAGAGCTAAAAGAGCCAAGTGTCCTGGAGCTCCGCGATCCTATCCGCGGATCTCTAGGTGCCTTGGCCGCGGAGCGGCACCGTTCCAAAGTGCGGTCCGGCGGATTTGGACCGGGCATGTAACCGATTTGCCCAAACTCGCTGGGTAGATAGCCCTACATGTACCCTTTCGAACGATGGTAGTCTTATAGTGTGGCCCCAAGAGAACCGGAGATAAGCGGGGCCAAAGTAGGTCAAGATTTGGGCCGCTAAGGTCCACTTTGGGCCCGGTACCGAGCAGCCGCTTTCGTGGCGTTTAAAATTAAAGCCACTCACTTTGTAGAGGAGACTTGGGGGGCTCACGAGGGTGGTGTGAAAGCTAGTCTCTAGCCAACAAGGGTTCGGGAGATTACAGGGCCGCAAAGTCGGTCCACATTCCCTAGGCGTTTCCCATGTTAAAGTTTCCCTATGGAAGATTCCATGTTAAATGGTCACCGGGACGAGGTCCACTTTCACCGGTACGGTGTCCCGGCCATAAGTGTGAGCACACGCCCTTTGGTGAGCTCGTAGGGAGGACTTGGGCTCTCTGCACACCACCAGAACCGAGTCTCTATCCCTTTTTTCGGGAGATATAGAGCCGCAAAGTCGACGTGAAATTTCTCTATGGCGATTTCAATGCATTCGACACTTAGTCATTTTCCTGAAAGTTTTCCCTATGGAGATTCCCATGTTAAATTTCACCGGGACGAGGAGAGGTCCATTCTCCGGTACTGTGACCCGCCATAAGGTGAGCCACACGCCCTTGGTGAGCTCGTAGAGGAGGACTTGGGCTCTGCACCAACACCAGAAACGCGTCTCTAGCCCGAAAGGCACACGAGATATAGAGCCGCAAAGTCGGTGAAATTTCCTATGGCGATTTCAATGCATTGACACTTAGACGATTTTTCATGCGGTTCCGCGCACTTTGTTCCGCGGCCACGGGACCGCCGTAGCTCCAATACTGACACATTTTGGCACATAAATAGAGATACTTGGCTTTCGATGAGCCCGGGCTCGATTTATTCTCACCCCGGAAGGAGCATCGGGTGGGGGCATGTCGGTTTTGGTTTTGCCGCTCCTCGTCCGTGCAAGTGCGGGCCTGCTCTTCCTAGAGCTAAAGAGCCAAGTGTCCTGGGAGCTCCGCGAGCCTATCCGCGGATCCTATTGCCTTGGCCGCAGGAAGCGAAGCACCGTTCCAAAGTGCGGGACCGGAGGATTTGGACGGGTTCATGGTAAACGATTTGCCCCAAAGCCTGGGTAGATAGCCCCTACATGTAACCATTCATCGAACGATGTAGTCTTATAGGTGTGGCCCAAGAGAAACAGGAGAGATTAGGATACGCGGGGCCAAAGTTAGGTCATAGATTTTGGCCGCTAAGATCCACTTGGCCCTTGGTACCGAGCAGCCGCCTTTAGTGGCGTTTAAAATAAAGCCACTCTCTTGTAGAGGAGACTTCGGGGCTCCACGAGGGTGGTGAAAGATAGTCTATGCACCAAGGGTTCGGAGATACAGGGCCGCAAAGTCGGGTCACATTCCCTATGGCGTTTCCCATGTAAAGTTGTCCCTAAGGAGATTCCCAATGATAAATGGTCACCGGGACGAAGTCCAACTTCTCCCGGTTACTGTGTCCCGGCCATAAGTGTGAGCCACACGCCCTTTATGAGTCGTAGAGGAGACTGGGCTCTGCACAAACACCAGAAAACCGGGTCTCGAAGCCGAAAAGGGCACACGAGATATAGAGCCGACAATAAGTAGCACAGGTTGAAATTTCCTATGGATTTCAATGCATTGACACTTAGACGATTTTCAGCGGTTCTGCGCACTTTGTTCCGCAGCCACGGCGCCGTAGCGCCAAATCCTGACACATTTTGGCACACCATAAACTAGAGTACTGGCTTTCGAATGAGCCCGGGCTCGAATTTCTATCCCCGGGAAGGTACCACCGGGTGGGGGCCTGTCGGTTTTGTTTTGCCGCTCCTAGGCCGGCAAAGTGCGGAAGGGGGGGCCTGCCCTTCCTAGAGCTAACGAGCCAAGTGTCCGGGAGCTCCGCGAGCCTATCAGCGGATCTCTAGGTGCCTTCGGCGAGGAGCAGCACGTTCCAAAGTGCGGTCCGGCGGATTTGGGACCGGGTCATGGTAAAACCGATTTGCCCAAAAACTCCCTGGGTAGATAGCCCGACATGTACCCTTTCGAAAAACGATGGTAGTCTTATTAGTGGGCCCCAAGAGAACCGGAGGTACGCGAGGGGCCAAAGTAGGTCAAGATTTGGCCGCTAAGGTCCACTTGGGCCCGGGTACCGAGCAGCCGCCTTCGTGGAGTTTTAAAATTAAAGCCACTCACTTTGTAGAGGAGGACTTGGGGCTCACGAGGGTGGTGGAAAGCTAGTGCTCTAGCACAAGGGTTCGGGAGATACAGGGCCGAAAGTCGGTCCACATTCCCTATGGGTTTCCCATGTTAAAGTTTCCCTATGGAGATTCCAATGTAAATGTGTCACCGGGACGAGGTCACTTCTCCGGTACGTGTCCCGGCCATAAGTGTGAGC